>NC_067139.1:82477966-82777966 GCF_903995435.1 Acomys russatus | reverse complement strand
TCTGCATACCCCTACCTCTGCAGTTCTCAAGGTGGTCACAGAGCCTGGAACCTGGAACTTCTCTTGATATAAATAAAGTATCTCTACCTTCACTGGCTCTGCCCCAGCCAATGACATCAGCCTACACTGAAAATTCCTTCCCCTCTGCAAGGTTCATGTAGACTCTGTTCACACCAGTAAAGCGGCACATGCTGTTTCACTGAATCATTGTTTCCAAGCTGGTTGCTTTGAGAGGGCTATCGTCCGGTATTCACCAATGGACCAACACCCTTGGACCCACTGCCTGGCTAGGTGTTGTTTCTTTCTCTGGTACCTGGATGCTTTGGTTACTGGAGGTCAGGCAAGAAGTGGATCCTGAGCTCCAATCACCCAAAAGGGCTATAACACTGAAAACCTCAGAGAAGGGCTTCTCTCAGCAACACCCTGAGGACCAGTACTTGTGGACTCCAGCCTCTCCGTGCTCAGCTTCATCTTTCCCAGCTCAGTGTGCAGTGGTGCCTGGACATCCCCGAGAGAAAAAGAGGAATGCAGAAGCATGCATACCTGCATAGACAGATACACAGGAACAAACAAGACAAGAAAATGTTTAGGGAGCCATGGTATAGACTCATACAACAGACAAATACTGACATGGGACTATGGAGGTCACAGGAAGGGAGAAGCAGAGAATTTAAATCCAGGCTTGGTTTTAAATTACACCAAAGGGAGTGCGTAATGATTAAAAAAATACGATGCCAGGTAACAGATATGATATGGAGAAGTCTATTATATAAGCATGGGAGATCATGAAAGTGGGAGGGGCCCCCAGAGAGAAAGAGCGAGACAGAGAGATAGAGACAGCAAGAGAGAGGAAGAGGAGAACAAGAGAGACAGGAGGAGAGTGAAAGAGAAGAGAAGAGAAGAGAAGAGAGAGAGAGAGAGAGAGAGAGAGAGAGAGAGAGAGAGAGGTGAGTATGCCATTTTTTATAATCCTGGTGGGGCCACACCTAGTGGCAGGCAGGTAATGATGTCATAGGTTGCTAGGCCGACTAGGGGCAGTACACCAACAGTGCCTTTGAATTTCTCTCCCTTAAGGCAACATTGAAACATTTTGGTTACTCCTGGGCTATTATTAATGTCCAACAGATGCAATGTTTATCTTAACAGACACTCTCATTATAGCAAAGGTATATGATAAATTTGTTTGTTAAATGACTGATAAGAAGGACATGAGATGGGGAAAGCTAAGGCAGGGGTGTGGCACTCCAGAGTGACAGGGGACAGTGCTGTGCACTGTGGCACTTAGTAAATGTGGGGTGATAATGTGCTGTGCATTTGCAACGGTTGCAACAATAGAGAAGTGTATTTTAAAGTTTTTAACATAAAAACGATTGCTTGAGAAATGAGATTAGTAATGTAACACAAAGCCAGAGTTTGCCTGGAAAAACTCACAGCCGACTTTACGCTCTCAGCCCATCATTGTTCCAAATGCTATTGGAGCAACTCATGGCCTCCAGTTTGAAGAGAATCCTGTAGGATAATAAGGGTAGAATTTTGATTCTGGTAAAAAAAAAATCCTTCAGGAATTGTATCTTTCTTTTTCAAAATGAGAAACAAGTTAATGGCAGCTAAGATGTATCCCATTAAAATGAAATACTTCCCAAAATTCCACTTTCTCTGTATTGTTGCCTTTACACAACATGCTAACTCCCTGAAAGTGCCTGAGGCTGGGGTCCTAGTCTCCTGTTCAGCAGGTCTCAGGTGACATATGTCCATCCCTGCACTTGTGACCTAGGGCAAAGGAGCATCCAGCTCCCTCAGTCCGATCCTCAGGGGTCCTCAGGTGGAAAGATTTTCTACTTTTCTGCATTCGATCTAAACTCCCTCCATGAATGAGACAGACAGCTTCTGGAGGCACTGGAGACAAAGGCAAGGGTGTCCCTCATACAGGAAAGGACCATGAGGGACAAGGGATGAACAGCTGCCCCTCAGCTCCAGAGCGGCTGCAGCACATGAGCGGATGCAGCCACCAAGTTGGGGCATCGTCTGAGCTCTGCATCCTCCTGCAGCATCAGAGCTGTGGGGAACTCAGCCACAGGAGGGTCTCTGTCTGTGTGTGTCTGTCTGTCAGAGTGAAGCCACACAGTGCTCTGTCTGCAAAGATGAACTAGAGCTGAGTGACACTGAGTACTCTAAGCTTCAGGGTGCACAGCAAGGACAGAAAGGTGAGCAGGAAGCACCTCACTCCTCCTGGGAGATTCCAGGAAGCTTGGAAAGCCTGAAGAGTGGGAGAGGTAGACAGAGGCATTTAGATAGCTTCTCCACAGCAACATTGATTGAATTATTGAGAAACGTCAGTCTTGGCAATCAGCCTGCCTCTGGTGTCTGAGACTCTTTCTGTCACTATTTGATATATGTTTAAGCAAAACAACTATTTAAGTTGTAGAGAAATTAAGGTTTGGTGCCTTTGATCTATCTGTTAAAAGCCCTTTTCCCTTTAGAGTGCAGTGTCCTCTAGGGGCCAAACTGAGAAATTCAATATCACAAGTTCTGTGTGCTGCTTTAGAGCTGTTTTTCTAGGATTAAATTTCAAAGATTCATGATTATAAACAGAGCAAAATCTGTGCTTTCTATATCATGAAATCTGTGACCTTTTTAAAAAGCAGAGTATAAAAAGTCATGAACTGAAAATGGACACAAACTGTTTTAGTTTGAGACAACTACAACACCCACCTTTACATGTTTAAAGGAAACTCTCAGTAAAATTCCAGTATTTAGAGATATCACGTGATATTTTACTACTAAAGTCTAAACAGCATAATCAAAGTGCACCATGAATATACAACTTGACTAACGCTGGTAGGAATAAAGACTGCATTTTTTTTCTCTCCACAGGAGACTTGACAAATCAAATGTGTTGTCATAGGAAGAGCCAGCGAGAAAGTTCTGAGACAAAATCACTTACTGAAATGTCTCAAGAAAATAACATGTTTAGATGGCTTGCTAAGGATAATATTCATTTTTTGAGAAACTCACATGCTGATTAGAGACTTAGTTACTTATGCAAAATCTTGTTGCCTTACTTATGAAATGTAACCCAATCTCAGGAGGGATGGCTAGCTTATTCTAGGTCTTTCCAACAGCAGGAGATTATGCCATGCATGCACACCAGGAGGCAAGCATTGTGAGCACCACTGTCCAATTCCACTCTCATATTTAATGTCTTCATTTTGGAAAGGTATTCTGAATGTTTCATTGTGCAAAAAACCCTCTATATATTCTGCCCTATAAAAAAGAAATAGTCACCCCAAGACTTAACAGGGAACATTCAATGAGGCAATTTTGTGCCCAAGGAAGAACACAATGGTAGAATCCTCTTAAACACATCGGAGTGCACAGTGTGGTAGCAGCGAAGAGTGAGAGCAGAAAAGAGTACTGGAAGCAGTTAGGGAGAAGACGTCCAGATTCCAACACTAGGAACTGTCTGGATACAAACTAGTACAACATTGAGTTAAGGAACCAAGGAGCAAACACTCATAATGTAAGTAGCATTAGCCAAAGGCTGTGAAATCTTGGTGGTGATGCCTAGGTGTACAACAAAGAGACTTTGGGTCACATGAGTATGTCCAACTCAGTCATTCATCTTAGCCGTATCCAAAATATGTTTCTGGCCACTTTATCATCACCTGACAAATAAACATTATAATCGAGAGGGACACAGAGGGGAAAATCCTTCAAAATATTTTACTTTTTGAGAACAATCTGCAACTTTAGACCACAGAAGCTCTGTCCCAGAGAAGGCCAAGGCTGCACCACAAGCCAGTAGCCAAGCTTAGCAATGGCTAAGGGTCTTCCATGTGGTATTGATTTTGGCAGCATGGAAGCTGGTAGATTGAAGGAGTCATGGAGAGAAACAGGGTTGGAACCGTGTGGCATGATTTGAGTCTCTGCAGAGGAAAGGAGAGGTCATTGGTGAAGGCATAGTCTAAGTTTCAGTTGAGACTCCAGTGTATTGAGAGGCCAGGACTGTGAGATGACTGTCAAAAACCAAGGCAGATGTGTTGTGGAGCAGCCTGAGCCTAACATAGCAGCTACCTGTGTTTGGATGGCAGAGCAAAGATGTGAGGCTAGCTGAGCCCCTGGGAGCCCAAGATCATGAGTGAGTCTTATACTGGGCATTGAACTACAGGTTTCAATTGACATTTCTGGGCTTTAGTTTTGCTTAAGCATTTTTGTTTTCATGCCTGAGTTCTTATATCTTGAAATAAGAAAGAAATATCACTCATTTTGGATTTTACACAAATTCATTTAAGAGACTTTGAAATTTTTAAAGAATCTTTGAAATTTTATTGTTCCAATTTTTAAAGACTGTAGGAATATATTTTTAAATAAAAACATAATTTCCCTCTACTTTCCTCCCTCCTGTTCCTCCCAGGAACCACCTTTTTCTTTCTTCCTCTTTAATTCACAATCTCTGTTACTGTAGTCAATATATGTGTATATACATCAATATATAAATGCAACTTGCTCAGTCCATTTATTGTAAATTGTATGTATATGAAATCAGAACACACTATTTGCCATTGGGTAACCAATTAGGACACCGAGCACTGGGAAAGAGTAATTCTTTATCAGCAGTCATTAGTTGCTTATAGTTCCTTGTGTACAGGTGAGGCCTGCGAGGTTTCCCTCTTCTGTGTTAACATGTCTATTATAACTATATTTCTTCATGTATTGTTCAGGAACCCATATTGTTGAGGTGTCATGGGTGAGGCATCCCTGTCATTTCTAGGAGACACGCCCTTGCAGCAGCTTTTCTGGTCCTCTGGTTCTTAAAAGCTTTCCACCTCCCCCTTCCATTAAGGTTCCCTTAACCTTAGGTGCAGAAATTGTCTTGTAGATGTACAACGGAGCTCAGCACCATACCACTTGTTACTGAATTTTGACTTGTTGTGGTTTTCTGTAACAAATCTGTTGTAAAGAAAAGTTGCATTGATGGGGTTGAGAATTACACATGTCAGTGGGTACATGGTACAGCTATGTAGAATGCAGTCAGGAAGTACACTTGGTCAGTAAGTTGGCTAGATTAGGTTCACTTATAGTATCCATGTCAACCCGGGGGTTGCCTAGGTTTCCAGTACCAGGTATGATTTCCCTCCTGTTGAGTCCAATTATGCAGCTGTTGGTCACCACAAGATAGGCATGCAGCTGTTGTCCCTTAGGATTCCTGTGCCATTCTGGTAGCTGTTGCGGTTCATGAGCACTGAGGCTGCAAGTGCATAGTGCTTGCTTCCCTCCCTTGGGACCTTGAATAGCACCTTCTGGTACTACTCTGAAAACTTGTCTTCAAGGAGGAGGTTTTCAGGTCAGACCCAGCTTGGGTCCTCTGGGTCCTATGTCTAAAGTGGTTGTTGACTTAAGAGGTAAGGACTTTCTTTTAACCTCTGTGAGGCAACCAAGGGCAGCAGCAATAGTCTATATTGTTTTCGTAGCTGCTTAGGCTTAGCTGATCAACTCAAAACAGGGTTTCTCATGCCTGGTATTGAGGGTTTTGTTTATCTGTTTGTTTGTTTTGGTAGTCTCTGGCTAAAGCTGATGAGCAGTGTCAGATTTGAGAGAAGAACTGGAAGTGTTTTTCCATTTCCTATTTTACTAAATGATTTGATTTTCCCTTTCCTATTTTACTAATTGATTTGAGGAGTTTTGGTTTTAGTTCTTCTTTGGAGGTCTCATAGAATTCTGTATTGAATTCATCTGGTCACAGGCTTCTTCTATTTGAGATATTTTTGATTAATGCTTCTATTTCATTGGATATTGAGAGTTTGTTTAAGTTATGTACTTCATTTTGATATAATTTTAGTAGACTTATATAGCTAAAAATTAATCTATTTCTTTTAGCTTTTTCAGCTTAGTGAAACATAAAATTTTATTATGTGTCCTTACAATTTTTAAATTTTTCTTGGCATCTGTTGTGATGTTTCCCTTTTGGTCTTAAATTTTTTAAATTTTGGTCTTCGCTCTCTTTACTTCGGTTAATTTTCCTAAAGGTTTGTCAATAATTGATTTTTTCCAAGAATGAACTTCTCATTTTAATCTTGCATCATTTTAAAATTTTCTAATTCTTTCCTAATTTTGTTTAGCAATTCCAGTTAACCTGTGGGAGTCCTGTTTATTCTTATTTTCCAAGGTCTTTAGATCCATCATTAGGTCATTAATTTGATATTTTTCATGTTTATTGATGTAGCCACTCACACTCAGTATTACAAACTTCCTCTTAGAATGCTGTCCTTGTATACTACACATTTTGTTATATTGTGTTTTAATTTTCATTAAATTATGGGATTTAAAGTTTTCCTTTTGTAATTTCATCCTTGACCTAATTATCATTCAGTTATGTGTTATTTAATTTCTATGAGTTCATGTATGTTCTATAGTTTCTATTGCTATTTATATCTAGTTTTATTCCATTGAAGTCAAATAGAATGCAAGATGCTATTTTAGTTTTCCTATGTAGATTGACATTTGCTTCATATCCTAATATGGTATCAGTTTTGAGAAAGTTCCAAGAACTGTTGCAAAATATGTATATTCCTTAGTGTTTGGTGGAATCTTCTGTAGATATCAGAGAGGCCCATTTAAATTTATTATGTCACTTTATTATAGAGATTTCATTTACTTTTTTTTCCCAGATGAACTGTTTACTAGTGAGAAGAAGATGTTGAAATAATCCATTAATACTATGTTGTGATTAATCTGTTGTTCTGCATCTAATAGTATTTCCTTTACTAAATTGGGTGCACTTGTGCTTGGTGTATATGCTTACAACTGTAATATCCTCCTTGCGGATTGTTCCTTTAGTCAGTACCCAGCGACCTCCCCCCTTTCTGTTTTGACTACTTTTTGTTTGAAGTCTATTTTATAAGATATTGGAGTAGCTATGCATGTATTTTTTTCTTGGTTCTATTTTTCTCGAAAAGTCTTTTCACATCTTTTCACCCTAATATGGTGTCTACTTTTGATGGTGAGGTGTGTTTCTTGGGCAGGAAGAAGATGGATCCTGTTTTCTAATCTAGAATGTTCTTCTTTTTCTTTTTGTTAGGGCCTTGGGACTATTGAGTTATTTTGAACAATATGTATTTTATTGTTTCTAGTTT
This sequence comes from Acomys russatus, assembly GCF_903995435.1. Classification (NCBI taxonomy): domain Eukaryota; kingdom Metazoa; phylum Chordata; class Mammalia; order Rodentia; family Muridae; genus Acomys; species Acomys russatus. Next base: position 82,770,833 of record NC_067139.1, on the reverse strand, counting down.
TTTCCCATGACTCCACTAGCACTGAACAGCTTTCTAGGTTTCCAGTACCATACATGGTTTCTCTCTTTTTGACCAAGCCTTAAGTCCAATTAGAGAGTTATATATGCCACTTCTGCACCTTTTTCATGCCATTCTGGTCTTTGTTGTGGTTCATAGGTGTCATAGCTGGGCAGGACCATTTGCTTCTTTCCTCCTTTGGAAGCTTGAATGGCATCCTCAGGTAAAATGAATGCTAGTCCTCATGAAGGAGGATTTTAGATCAGTGACCTCTGGGCCTGTGCCTGAAGTACATAGTATTTTCAGTAATGGGGATTTATCTTCCAACTCTGGAAGCACAACTAAAGGGTAATAGTCTATAATGTTTTTGGTAGTCCCTTAGACAAGCTTTACAGTTTTTTCTTTTCTGTTTTCTCTGAGACAAGGTTTCTCTTTGTAGCCTTGGCTGTTCTGGACTCACTTTGTAGACCAGGATGGCCTCTAACTCACAGAGATCCACCTGCCTCTGCCTCCTGAGTGCTGGGATTAAAGGCATGCACCACCACTCCTGGGCAGCCTTAACAATTTTAAACACAGCTTATCACACCTGGTGTTGTGGCTTTTGTTAGACTGTCTTTGACTCCTGTGAGGAGCAGTGTGAGCCCACAGGGAAATGGTCATGTAAACTGTATACATATGTGTACATACCAAATCTCATGTATTATAATAATTTTGTGGCAGAAAGTTAATAGTATATTCCTTATAACTTTTCAGACACTGTTATTTCAGTTATTCCTCCCTCTTTCTTTTATATTTATCTCTTTCTCCCTTCTTTAATTAAGACCTTCTCTCGTTTTTCCCATTTCTCCCTCAGATCGTCTGTACCCTGCTACTCCCTTCACTCTTGTTACCTGACTTCTCTGCTTTCCGCAGTAATTCCAGAATATGTACTCACATCTGAAACTTCAGAGCCAGAAAAATCATAGGACAGAGAATACTCAACAACTGTCTTCCTGAATCACTAAACAATAAGATGATTTCTAGTTCCATCTGCTTACTTATGAATTTTACACTTTCATTTTTCTTAATTTTATTTTTGAGATTATAACATCATTACAATATTTTCCCTTCCTTTCCTTCCATCTAAACCCTCCCTCTCTCATATACTCCTCACAAATCTCCTTCAAATTCACAACGATTAATTTAGTCACTATGATGTTATTCATATGTGTTTTCAGTGCTGTCCATTTGGCACTGGACAACCAATGGGTTTACTCTGTCCTGGGGAAGACTACCTCTCCCTCCTCCAATGCCCTCAGTTGCCTATAGTTCTTTCTGTAGGGTTGAGATCTCATGGGATTTTCTCTATCTACTTCTGCATAACCTTCTCTGGCATCTTTGTTTGCTCATGTTTAGGCAGTCATGTTGGTGAGATTTTATGACTGTTATGTCTAATCTTACTTGGAGACACCATCATATAAAAACTCCCCAAGTATTCCATGGTGGATACACGCCACATTTTCATCATTTATTCATCAGTTGAAGGTCATTTGGGTTGTTTTCATTCCCTAGCTACTGTGAATAGATCAGCAATGAACATGGACCAGCCAGCATCCATGGAGAAGTCCTTTGGGCTTATGTCAAGGAGTGGTATAGTTGGATCACAGGATAGATTTATTTTTTAACTTTTTGAGGCTTCTCTATATTGATTTCCACAGTGTCTACACTGCTTTGCAATTCCACCAACAGCAGATGAAAGTTCTATTTCCTCCTAACCTCCTCTAGAATTCTGTCATTTGTTTTGTTAATTCTTGTATTCTGACTGAAGTAAGATAAAATCTTACCCCAAAGTTGTTTTGATATCCATATCTATAATTTCTGGAGATGATGAACTTTTTTTGAATTTTTTGCTACTTTTTTCCCCTTTGGAGAGCTCTCTGTTCAGATACTAGGCCCATTTGGTACTGAATAATTTATTGTTCTGGGTTGTCTCTTTGTTCTGTCTATTTTTCAAATGTTTGTCAGATTGAAATTTTATATGACTGTTACACAAGTTCTAGACTTTTAATTGTATAGAAAGAGGAGATTCAGAAAACAATTTGCCCGTGGAGTGCTGTGCTTGCCTCACCACAGTGCTCCCTTCCTCCCTGGAAGCACCTGCTGTAGTAGTTACTTGTAGAACTGGCAATTTAATGCTTTTACTGCTGACATTGTTACTATTTGTGATGTTAAAAGCTTGTATCAAGGGGACTTCACTGTGCAACTCAATAAACAATTTAGACATCTACCATTTGTTCTTCAACACTATCTAAGGAAATATTACACATGGAACCCATTTTCTTCTTCTTTTTTTATTAATTTATTCTTGTTACATCTCAATGTTTATCCCATCTCTTGTATCCTCCCATTCCTCCCTCCACCTCCATTTTCCCATTATTCCCCTCCTCTATGACTGTTCCTGAGGGGGATTACCTCCCCCTGTATATTCTCATAGGGTATCAAGTCTCTTCTTGGCAACCGGCTGTCCTTCCTCTGAGTGACACCAGGTCTCCCCTTCCAGGGGACATGGTCAAATGTGCGGCACCAGAGTACGTGAGAAAGTCATATCCAACTCTCCACTCAACTGTGGAGAATATTCTGACCATTGGCTAGATCTGGGAAGGGGTTTAAAGTTTACCTCCTGTATTGTCCTTGGCTGGTGCATAAGTTTGAGTGGGACCCCTGGGCCCAAATCTGCCTATCATATTGTTCTACTTGTAGGTTTCTAGGACCCTCTGTATCCTTTTATTTTGCTATTCTCCCATGCGTCTCTCATTTAGAGTCCCAATAGGATGCCCTCCCCTCTGTCCCAGTTTCCTGGTAAGTGAAGGCTTTCGTGGGACATGCCCCTTGGGCTAGTATGCAGATATAAGTGAGTATATACCATTTAAGTCTTTCTGCTTCTGGGTTAACTCGCTCATTATGATCATTTCTAGTTCAATCCATTTATCCACAAATTTCGGGAATTCCTTGTTTTTAATAGCTGAGTAGTATTCCATAGTGTATATGTACCACAGTTTCTTTATCCACTCTTCTACTGAGGGACACTTAGGCTGTTTCCATGTTCTGGCTATTATGAATAAGGCTGCTAGGAACATGGTTGAGCAAATTTTCTTGTTGTGTGCTGGAGCATCTTCTGGGTATATTCCAAGGAGTGGAATAGCTGGGTCTTGAGGAAGCCCTATTCCCATTTTTCTGAGATAGCACCACATAGATTTCCAAAGTGGCTGTACTAGTTTGCATTCCCACCAGCAAGGAAGGAGTGTTCCTCTCTCCCCACATCCTCGCCAGCATGTGGTGTCGCTTGAGTTTTTGATCTTAGCCATTCTGATGGGTGTAAGATGGAATCTCAGAGTTGTTTTGATTTGCATTTCCCTGATGACTAAAGAGGTTGAGCATTTCTTTAAGTGTTTCTCAGCCATTTGATACTCCTCTGTTGAGAATTCTCTGTTTAGTTCCAAGCCCCATTTCTCAATTGGGTTATTTGTTTTGGTGGTGTTTGATTTCTGGAGTTGTTTATATATTTTGGATATTAGACCTTTGTCAGATGTAGGATTGGTGAAGATTTTTTTCCCAGTTTGTAGGCTGTCGCTTTGTTCTCTTGACCGTGTCTCCTGCCTTACAGAAGCTTCTCAGCCTCATGATGTCCCATTTATTAATGGTTGACATTAAGGCCTGGGCCGTTGGTGTTCTGTTCAGGAAGTTGTCTCCTGTGCCAATATGTTCCAGGCTCTTTCCCACTTTTTCCTCTAAGTGGTTTAGTGTTTCTGGTTTTATGTTGAGGTCTTTAATCCACTTGGATTTGAGTTTTGTGCAAGGTGACAAATATGGGTCCAGTTGCATTTTTTACACATAGACCTCCAGTTAGGCCAGCACCATTTGTTGAAGATGCTATCCTTTTTCCATTGAATGGATTTGGCTTCTTTGTCAAAAATCAAGTGACCATATGTGTGTGGATTCATATCTGGGTCTTCGATTCGATTTCACTGATCAATCAGCCTGTTGCTGTGCCAGTACCATGCTGTTTTAATTACTATTGCTTTATAGTACAGTTTGAGATCAGGTATGGAGATTCCTCCAGAGCACCTTTTATTGTACAAGATTGTTTTAGCTATTCTGGGTTTTTTGTTTTTCCATATGAAGTTCAGAATTGAACTTTCAATGTCTTTAAAAAATTGTGTAGGTATTTTGATAGGAATTGCATTGAATCTGTAGATTGCTTTTGGTAGAATGGCGATTTTTACTATGTTAATTCTCCTGATCCATGAGCAGGGAAGATCATTCCATCTTCTCAGGTCATCTTCAATCTCTTTCTTCAGAGTTTTGAAAATTTTTCCAACAAATCCTTCACTTGCTTAGTTATGGTAATTCCTAGATATTTTATGCTGCTTGTGGCTAATGTGAAGGGTGTGGTTTTCCTAATTTCTCCCTCTGCAAGCTTGTCATTTGTGTATAGGAAGGCTACAGACTTTTTTGAGTTAATTTTGTATCCAACCAGTTTGCTGAAGGTGTTTATCAGCTGTAGGAGTTCTCTCGTGGAATTTTGAGGGTCACTTATGTACACTATCATATCATCTGCAAATAGGGATAATTTGACTTCCTCCTTTCCCATTTGGATCCCTTGATCTCCTTTTGTTGTCTTATTGCTCTGGCTAGAACTTCGAGTACTATATTGAAGAGATATGGAGAGAGTGGGCAGCCTTGCCTTGTTCCCGATTTGAGAGGAATTTCCTTGAGTATCTCACCATTTACTTTGATTTTGGCTATTGGCTTGCTGTATATAGCCTTTATTATGTTGAGGAAAATGCCTTGTATCCCCTATCTCTCTAAAACTTTAAACATGAATGGGTGTTGAATTTTATCAAATGCTTTCTCTGCATCCAAGGAGATGATCATGTGGTTTTTTATTTTCAGTTTGTTTATATGGTGGATTACATTGATGGATTTCCGTATATTAAACCATCCCTGCATGCCTGGAATGAAGCCTACTTGGTCATGATGAATGATATCTTTGATGTGCTCCTGTATTCGTTTTGCAAGTATTTTATTTAGTATTTTTGCATCTATGTTCATAAGAGAAATTGGTCTGAAATTCTCTTTCTTTGTTGAGTGTTTGTGAGGTTTAGGTATCAATGAGACTATGGCCTCATAGAATGAAGTTGGTAATTTTCCATCCATTTCTATCTTTTGGAGTAGCTTGAAGAGTATCGGTATTAGCTCGCCCTTAAAGGTCTGGTAGAATTCTGCACTGAAACCATCTGGCCCTGGGCTTTTTTTGGTTGGGAGACCATCGATGATTGCTTCTATTTCTGTAGGGGAAATGGGACTATTTAACTTGTTTATCTGTTCTTCATTCAACTTTGGCAAGTGAACTTGATCAAGAAAATCGTCCATTTCCCTTAGATTTTCAAATTTTGTGGCGTATATGCCTTCAAAGTAGGATCTTATGATTCTTTGAATTTCTTCAGTGTCTGTTGTTATGTCTCCCTTTTCATTTTTGATTTTGTTCATTTCAATACTGTCTCTCTGCCTTTTAGTTAGTTTGGCTAATGGTCTGTCTATCTTGTTGATTTTCTCAAAGAACCACCTTTTGGTTTTGTTGATTCTTTGGACTGTTTTCTTAGTTTCTAATTTGTTAATTTCAGCCCTGAGTTTGATTATTTCCAGGCGTCTACTCCTCTTGGGTGTTTCTGCTTCTTTTTTTTCTAGGGCTTCCAGTTGTGTTGTTAAGATGCTTATGTGCGATGTTTCCAATTTCTTTTTAAAGGCACTTAGTGCTATGAATTTTCCTCTTAGCACTGCTTTCAATGTATCCCACAAATTTGGGTATGTTGTTTCTTCATTTTCATTGAATTTCAGAAACTCCTTGATTTCTTTCTTTATTTCTTCCCTGACCCAGGTGTCATTTAGCAGAGAGTTGTTTAGTTTCCACAAACGTGTAGGCTTTTTGTTATTTCTGTTGTTGTTGAATTGCAGCCTAAGAGCATGGTGATCTGATAGGATACAAGGTATTATTTCAATCCTCTTGTATCTATTGAGGCTTGCTTTGTGACCTACGATGTGATCAATTTTGGAGAAGGTTCCATGGGTGCAGAGAAGAAGGTGTATTCTTTCTTGTTTGGGTGAAAGGTTCTATAGATATCTGTTAGATCCATTTGACCCATGGCATTGGTTAATGATGTTATTTCTCGGCTTAGTTTCTGTTTCAATGACTTATCTTTCAGTGAGAGTGGGGTGTTGAAGTCTCCCACTATTATTGTGTGGGGATCGATGTGTGGTTTAAGCTTTTTTAGGAGATCTTTTACATATGTGGGTGCCCTTGTATTGGGAGCATAGATGTTCAGAATTGTGATGTCATCTTGGTTGACTTTACCTTTGATGAGTATGAAGTGTCCTTCCTCATCCCTTTTGATTAATTTTGGTTGAAAGTCTATTTTGTTCGATACTAAAATGGCTACACCTGCTTGCTTCTTGTGACCATTTGCTTGGAATATTTTTTTCCAACCTTTTACCCTGAGGTAATGCCTTTCATTATGGGTGAGATGTGTTTCTTGGATGCAGAAGAATGTTGGGTCTTGTTTATGTACCCATTCAGTTAGTCTGTGTCTTTTTATTGGAGAATTGAGGCCATTGATGTTGAGAGATATTAATGACCAGTGACTGTTAAGAGTCTTAATTTTGATGTTGTTTCCAGTCGAGCGTTTGTGTAGTTGTGTTTTTGCCATGGGATAGTTATCTATTTCCTGGGTAGTTTTGGTTGTAGCTTGACCCTTTGGGATGGAGTTTTCCTTCTAGTACCTTCCGTAAAGCTGGATTTGTGGATAGGTACTGTTTGAATTTGTTTTTGTCATGGAATATTTTGTTTTCTCCATCAATGGTTATTGATAATTTTGCTGGGTAAAGTAGTCTGGCCTGGCATCTGTGTTCTCTTAGGGTTTGCAGGATCTCTGTCCAGGCCCTTCTGGCTTTTATGGTCTCTGCTGAGAAGTCAGGTGTAATTCTGATGGGTTTACCATTAAATGTTATTTGGCCCTTTTCCCTTGAAGCTTTTAATATTTTTTCTTTGTTCTGCATGTTTTGTGTTTTGATTATTATGTGGCGGGCAGTTTTTCTTTTCTGGTCAATTCTATTTGGTGTTCTGTAGGCCTCTTGTATGTTTATAGGCATCTCTTTCTTTAGATTGGGGAAATTTTCTTCTATGATTTTGTTGAGAATAGTTTCTGGGCCCTGGAGTCTGATGTCTTCTCTTTCTTCAATGCCTATTATCCTCAGATTTCCTCTTTTCATGGTGTCCTTAATTTCTTGGATGTTTTGTGTCAGGAGTTTTCCAGATTTGGCATTTTCTTTAATGGTTGATTCAATATCTGTGATTGTATCTTCTAGCCCTGAGATTCGTTCTTCCATCTCTTGGATTCTGTTAGAAAAGCTCACCTCTGTGTTGCTCGCCTTCTTCTCTGAGGTCTCACGTTCTCGTTTTTCTTCTGTCTGTGTGTTTATCATTGAATCCATTTTCATTTTCAGATCTTGAACTGATTTTTTGATTTCTTTCATCTGATTTTTTGTATATTCCTGAGTTTCTTCCATTGCCTCTTTATAGGTCTTCAGAGCTTGAACCTTTTTAGTTATTTCTTTCATCTGGTTGTTTGCATTTTCCTGCAATTTTTCTAGTTCCACTCTATGTGCTTCTTTTATGTCTCTCACCTGTTTGTCTGCGTCTTCCTGCATTTGATTACGAATTTTATTTGTTTCCTCCATTATCATCCTCATTACTAAGGATTTGAGGTCATTTTCTTGTATTTCCGTTGTATTTGAGTTCTCTGGGTGGTTTTCTTTGGGATAGCTGGAAACTGGAGACGCCATGTTGTTTTGGGGTTTTTTGCGTATGCTTTTTCGTTGTCCTTTAGACATCTTGCCGTCTTTGTTTTTGTTGGGTAGCTTCCAGAGTTGAATGGAGCGTGTCTGACGATAGATTCACTTGTTTTCTTACGATTTCCCTAGGCTGCGAGCTCAAAGCTTCACTGGTGTGGATGTTAGGAGGTTAGCCCTGTTGTTCTGGTCTCTCACAGCCAGTGATCCTCAGTCCCCCTCTGCTGTGGATCCTGCAATTATTCTGGGTCTCTGAATGAGCGTTGGGTCAGGCCAAGGTATCCACAGCCTTCTGTGTTCCCTGCCAAGTCCAGCCAGGAGCACTGGGACTGAACCACGGGCAGAACTCAGCTAGATTCTCAGGGCCTGAACCGTCTGCCAAGCTCAGCTAGGGATTTTGGGCCCAAAATGCACACAGGGTCCAGCCAGAATTTTTGGGCTGGGACTACGCACCAAGCTCCACTAGGGCCTTTTGGCCCAAAGTGCGTGCTGTGGTCAGTTATTGACTCAGGGCCCGAACTGACCACCAATCTCAGCCAGGAATTCTGGATTCAAACTGTACACTGTGTCCAACCAGAGTCTTAAAGCTGGTGGAACCGAGAGCTCTGTCCAGCCTGTGCCACAGCAGGAGAACTGCGGCTGCTCTGAGTTAGTGCCAGTGGTGGAACAAGTGCTCCGCCCGGACTGTGTCACTGCAGGGGAGCTGCCACTGAGCTGAGGTGGTGCCTAGGATGGAACCGAGCACGTCACCAAGCCTGTGCCACAGCAGGAGAACTGCGGCTGCTCTGAGTTACCGCCAGTGGTGGAACAAGTGCTCCGCCCGGACTGTGTCCCCGCAGGGGAGCTGCCGCTGAGCTGAGGTGGTGCCTAGGATGGAACCGAGCACGTCACCAAGCCTGCGCCACAGCAGGAGAACTGCGGCTGCTCTGAGTTAGCGCCAGTGGTGGAACAAGTGCTCCGCCCGGACTGTGTCACCGCAGGGGAGCTGCCGCTGAGCTGAGGTGGTGCCTAGTGTGGAGCAGCGTGCTCAACTAAGCCTGCGCCACAGCAGGGGAGCTATGGCCACGCTGAGTTAGTGCCTCAGGCAGAATTGTTTGCTGGGCCGGGCCAATACCCGGGACTCTGGGGCCGAACTGTCCGCCGAGTCCAGTCTGGGTCCAAAGGCTCCACGCGACCCAAATCCTGCCCCGAGTCCCCTCTCCCGCAGCAATTCCCACCAGCCACCACACCAATCGCCTCCACCGGAAGGCTATGAGCTGCAAACCTCAGCCGCCGCTGCTGGTGCCGCTGGTGCTGCTGCCTCTGCCGCTGCCGCTCCGATCAGAGAAAAACCACACTCCTCCCATGTGCAGGGGCACGCAGGTCCTCCGCACGCTCGTCCTTCCGAACCGTGGAGCACTCCTGCTGCTGTGATGTTCGGACCTCGGTGTTTCTGGCTCAGAAATCTGTGCAATTCCCTGAATTGTTCACTGGAGCCTCCAAACGTGGTCCACACTGCTCGCCGCCATCTTGGATCCTCTGATTATGAATTTTATTTGTTTCCTCCATTACTATCCTCATTACTAAGGATTTGAGGTCATTTTCTTGTATTTCCGTTGTATTTGAATTCTCTGGATTGTTTTCTTTGGGATAGCTGGAAACTGGAGATGCCATGTTGTTTTGGGTTTTTTTGCATTTGCTTTTTCGCTGTCCTCTAGACATCTTGCCATCTTTGTTTTTGTTGGGTAGCTTCCAGAGTTAATGGAGGGAGTCTGATGATAGATTCACTTGTTTTCTCATGATTTCCCTAGGCTGGGGGTTCTAATGCTTCAATGGTGTGGATGTTATTTTAGACCTGTTGTTTTGGACTCTCACAGCCAGTGATCTTCAGCTTTTTTGTGCTGTGGGTCCTGCAATTGTTCTGGGTCTCTCAATGAGCGTTAGGTCAGTCCAAGGTATCCACAGCCATTTGTGTCCCCTGCCAAGCCCAGCCAGGAACACTTAGCCGAAACCACGGGCCAAACTCAGCTAGATTCTCAGGGCCTGAACCATCTGCCGAGCTCAGCTAGGGATTCTGCACCCAAAATGCACACAGGGTCCATCCAGAATTTTTGGACTGGGACTAAAAACCAATCTCAGCTAGGGGCTTTTGGCCCAAAGTGCATGCTGTGATCAGTTATTGACTTAGGGCCCGAACTGTCCACCAAGCTCAGCCAGGAATTCTGGATTCAAACTGCACACTGTGTCCAACCAGAGTCTTAGAGTTGGTGGAACTGAGCGCTCCGCCTAGCCTACGTCACAGCAAGAGAACTGTGGCTGCGCTGAGCTAGGGCTTCTGGTGGAACTGAGAGCTTTGCCCAGCCTGCGTCACAGCAAGAGAACTGTGGCTGCACCAAGCTAGGGCCTCCAATGGAGCTGAGCGCTCTGCACAGCCTACGTCATAGCAGGAGAACTGCGGTTCTGCTGAGTTAGCACCAGTGGTGGAACTGAGCACTCCACCCAGCCTGTGTCACAGCAAGAGAACTGCGGCTGCACTGAGTTAGCGCTGGTAGTGAAACCAAGTGCTCTGCCTAGACTGTGTCACTGCAGGGGAGCTGCCGCTGAGCTGAAATGGTGCCTATGGTGGAACTGAGCACTCTGCTCAGCCTGCGCCACAGCAGGGGAGCTGTGGCTGCGCTGAGTTAGTGCCTCGGGCAGAAATGCTTGCTGGGCTGAGCCAGAACCCGGGACTCTAGGGCCGAACTGTCCGCTGAGTCCAATCTGGGTCCCAAGGCACCACGTGACCCAAATCCTGCCCAAAGTCCCCTCTCCCGCAGCAACTCCCACCAGCTACCACACCAATCACCTCCACCGGAAGGCTTTGAGCTGCAAAACTCAGCCACTGCCGCTGGTGCCACTGGTGCCGCTGCTGCTGCCTCTGCCACTGCTGCTCCGATGTGAGAAAATCTGCATTCCATCCATGTGCAGGGGGCACGCAGGTCCTCCACACCCTGGTCCCTCCGAACCGTGGAGGACTCCCGCTGCCGTGGTGTGGGGACCTCGGTGTTCCTGGCTCAGAAACCTGTGCAATTTCCTGAATTGTTCACTGGAGCCTCCAAACATGGTCCACACTGCTCGCCACCATCTTGGATCCTCTCTACCATTTTCATTTAGTAAAATTTCCTGTGTCAGAGTCTGTGGCAGAAAAACAGCACCGTGCTTTAGAAGCATGACTGCCAAGGTATGTCTCCCAGCAAGCCGTAGTCTCTGCTGCCAAACAGATTCCATGGCCCCTGTTCTTAGAGGTAGTCATGGTTACCAAGTTGTGCATAAGAAGAAATGATGGTTTTTAGTTATACACTCCTCTTTAAAGTGGTCTGATGCATTAACTTTGAAAAGCTATCCTTTTGAAAGGGAAAATGTTTGTGATTACATTGAACAGATGTTTTTTCTGTAGACTTAATTTCACATTTTGAAATTTTTTGAAAATGACTTTATTAATTTACTTTGGGATAGCATCCACTGGGAATCAGCATGTATGGAGAGCATTGATATTCAGTTTATACCATATGCAATTGTAAGACAGACCAGCATGCCAAATAAAATACAAGTGTTAATTTGACATTTTGACTTTATAATCAAGAAGGTCATTTGAATAATTATCAATAGGTGAAACCAAGTACATGCTGTGATAGTTTCTTCATTCCATCAATACCAATTGCGACTACCAAGCACAGACTAGAAGTAATATATTCATGAGTTATAAAATTATTTTCATCATTTTTGAAATATTTTGAACTTCTTTCAATTTTAAACAACTGAGGGAAATGTTTACTTAACAAATGAGAAAAATACAAAAAAGTAGTACATGGTATCTGCAAAATATCTTAAACTACTTTTGAGCTAATGGAGATTTTGCACAGAATTGAGAAAATAGGTTTTATTCCATCATCATTTGTCATTATCTTGAGCTAATTATCTGAAGTTGCACATCTTACCTGTCTTTTATATAAATTGTGTCCCAGTCCTATGCATAGGGTGTTATAGATTACTTTGTTTGGACATATGAGGAATGAAATCAAAAATACTAGTTGAATTTACAAAACTAGTTGCAGCTAAAAGAATATACATATGCCAAAATATTCAGTTAATTTTGTGAGATTTAAAACAAAAGGAATGCATATATGTTCCTTAATATTTTTTTCTAAAAGCACTTTGTTATATATAAGGAGTGCAGATACACATAAGTCCCTTCTCTGCCAACTATCACACTTAGTATCCAGAATTTCCATGCTCTCCAGAAGGGTCTAGCTCAGTGAGTCTGCATGATTACCCAGTCCTCCCCTCCCCAACTCCCACAAATGCCAGATCTAGCGCTTGTCTGAAAACCAGAGCCTCAGCCTCATCTAGACACCTGTGCCTGCATTGCGGCCAATTGCTAGGCTTCCTCAAGGGACGTGAAACTACCCACAAATCCTTTCTTGGGTACCTCCAGTCATCCAGCTCTGTACTTGGACTTTTCACATACTACTTCATGGTTTAGTTTTTGAGTACCCTGGGTCCCATTTTCAGAACCCTCTGGATCTATCTCAAATTCAGCATCTCTGTCCTGGTGTAATCTGATGATCCATGCCTTTTCTGCAACCTGCAAGATCTGGCCTGGGTCTAACAACCAGAACCAGCTTAGTATCCTCTCCCTTGCCTGCACTGAAAAGGGGCTCAGGCTTAGTCCATGAACCCTCCTCCTAACTATCCCTCGATGCAACCTTTCAACTCAGCTAGATTGATCCATATATGCCAGGTTTGTGCCAGGAAGCAAATCGTATATACCAGCCATGCACCCTGGTGACTTCATCTCCCATAACCCATTTCTAACTTCTAGGCCCAGTATGCCCACCCATTCTCTCTTCTGCTTCAACCTGCTTTGTGCATAACAGACTGAGAACTAACAAAGGAGACCAACGTGCACAGACCTCAGTGCGAAATACCTAAAATAGAAAAGATTAAATATCCTCTAGCCAAAACCTGTCACTCCTGGAAAAATGTCTGCCAATGGGAATACTTAGATAAGCACAAGGACACAGAATGTAAAAGAGCAATCATAAAACTTATCAAAGAATTGAAGGAGTTTAAAGAAGATGCAAGAAAAAGCTAAATGGAGCTAATAGAAAAAGCTTAAGAAGAATAAACACTGAGTGATGCCTAAGAAAACATAGTATAAGGCTGACAGAAAAAAATCAAGACAATCCAAAACTTGAAACAGAATTCAATTAGGAGATAGAAATTTTGACAAAGATGCAAACTGAAGTGAAGGTATAAAGTACAAATAACTCACCAAGAAAAATCATTGAAAACCTTTAGAAGCAAAATGAAACAAATAGAAGATAGCATATTAGGAATCAAAGATAAAATCAAGGATCTAGAAAATTGTTACATTTATACAATGGATTATTAAATATTAAAAACAACAATGATAAAATAATAAAATCAATGGGCAAATGAATGGAGCTGGAAAAAAATCATCCTGAGTGAGGTAATCTAGATCACAATGACAAGTGTTGTACACATTCTGTCATATGTAGATATTAGCTCTTAAGCCTTTGAAAGGCATGCCACAACTCACATAACCATAGATGGTAGGTATAGAATAAGGGACTAGAAGATAGGGGAGGATCTGCCAAGGAAGGGTAATGAAATATATAGTTATGGAGATATGGAAGGCTGTAGATTAGAGTGGGAGAATTAAATGGGGAGGGTGATGAAAGATAAGGATAAAGAATGGAATATGGGTAAAGACAACTAACACTAAGGGTCATTTGAGGAGTCCTATGGACACCCACTACTGTAGAAGCTTCTTAAAATATATGCTATACAAAAGAAACCTAAACAGAATCACCAAGAATGGGGGGGGGGGGGACAAAGTCCCAACTGGACTTTTTTTACACCATCAAGTGAAACATCTAGTGATAGGAAATGGGTTACATCTATCTGAGTTGTTGGACAAAGGCACCCCTTAGAAGGCCCCAAATACCTCTGGCTATTTCTAACGCAATTGATTGCTCTAGAGAAGCTGGTAGTAAGGTCCTATTGCTGATTACAACCATTGTATATGTCATTGAACACAGAGAAGTCCAGCTGGTGCCTAATTAGAGCTTCCACCCATATGGACTAGCATTCATGCTACTGGAAGGTGCACTGAACACCAGCAGAAGAGAAAGGTAAACCCTAATCGAGCTATAAACCCTTTGGTCTACAGTGGTGACCTGCCTACATGATACTCTGATGCAATAGTGGCCCAACAGCTGTGAAAGTGACCAACCACACTCCGATTGTAATTAAAGCCCACTCCATGAGATGGAACCCAAGCCTGACACTGTTGATTTAGTTAACCCTAGTTTGGAAAGGGCACGGGTCTAGTGGAAAACCAAATACTATTGTTCTCTAAAGGAACAAAACAATACAATGACTCTTGATGGAATTCTTCTCTTCCCATAGATCCACCACAGAAACATTCTTTTAAAGCAGATGGAAACTAATACAGAGACACACATTTGAAAAACATGCAGAGAGTGAGAGAATTTTGGAAGGCTTAGTCCTAAGTGGGATGTCTTCATCAAATCCCTCTAGTGAGTGCACAGGACACCCTGTGAAAGAGGAGCTGGAAAGAGCAGAAAATACATAGCAGATGGCTGACACCAGGACGTATTCATGTATGAACTCATGGAGATAGTGGTAGCATATGCAGGATCTACACAGGTTCAAGTCAGACATGGTTCCAGTGCTGAGAGCTGTAAGTGGATACAGGCTCCCATCTCTAAACAAGAAGATATTTCGAATTGGCATGTGCTTACAAAGGAAAAATTAATTTTCTCCAGTGGCATCTCAATGGGTACACAAACCACAGTTGAGGGTATGCCCCATTCCTAGCAGTAGATGGCCAATACAAAACTAACTCAATAATAATTTTGCAGGATTTTTCTCTCTCATATAGTTTTGATTGGACCTTTTTTTACATTGCTGGTATTTTGCTTGTGTATTATGATTTCCAAATTTGTTTTTATGGGCTTTATTTTTATGTGTCTTTCTATGTGTGTTTCTTCTTTCTTTTATTTTTTTCCTGCTTATCTTCTAAAGACAAAGAGAGAAAGTAGATGTAGTGTTTGTTGTATGAGGAGGTGTGGAGAATCGGGAAGAAAATGTGGTGGGGAAACCATAATCAGAATATAATGTATAAATTTTTTCAATTAAAATAAAACGAAAAATATTTTAGCCACATCAATACTTGTACCTTACATTCTCCGAATGATAAAGCATTTTCTCTCTAAGTCAACCCCCTCCTGTGGCTCTTAACTCCCATAGCATATGGAGAACAAGAATACTCAGAATTTCTCCACTTTATGTTCTATGCTCTAGCTCAGACCTTGATGTGACCCAGTAGGTTTGGGTGCAGCCTGCAGGTGCCTGGGGATCACTGTGTTCTCATAGCACAGAAGTAGAGAGCAGAGTCACTGAGCTGGGAGTCTCTGATGTCCAGGGAAACATGCAGGCTGGCTTTATTGAGGTGAGCTGTGAATCTGTCTTCCTTCTTGTCACCATTGGAGAATATAGATATCACCAACTCAAGGCCTCTCCCAGAATGCTGTCTGTACCACCTGAAGTTGTCGAAAGCACTATCACTGAAAGTGCAGTTGAGAGAGGCCATGGATCCCTCTGGGATACTGAGGGATTCTGGGCTCTGTTGCACCTTCTGCTGGCAGCTCACCCCTGTGCAGAAAGACAAAGGTCAGTCAAACAGGACTGGATGCTTATGAATGCTTACACTCTGAAATGGTTCTTCCATAGGCCACCCACCTGCCTTAGTTACAGCATGAGAGCATTAGTATTTCTACCCTCCAGGCCAAAAATAGGCAACATCTTCTTCATATATTGTATTTTTATGTCCCAAAGAAATGGTCAAACTCACCACTTAGATTAAGCCAGAGGAATGCTAGTAGAATTCTTAAGGAGTGCATAATTATTTTAACTGAAGAGTATCACTTCAAACATATCAAAAGGAGTGACATTTAGGCAGTTTAAATTCTTCTCCTTTAAGATGCATAAAAAAGAAAACCACAAACTTTTTATCCAATCAGAAAGAAGGTCCTAGTTTTCACTGCTACATCAAAAGCCCTCCTCCTCCCTCTAAGCCACCTACCTCTTAGCAGAAACAAAGGACATGTGAGAAACTGCCTGAGTCTTTGAGAAGATACTGCCATCCTGTGGATTCACCTTAGTGTCAAAGAAACATTTCAAGTCAAGATTCTCCTTATTTAAACCATTAAAACAGGTGATGGTTTGGTAGATGAGAAATTTAAGATCTTTGCTCAAATTTTTATGTATGTGTGCTTATGCATACAATTTTTCTAAATGGCAACTTATTTTCTCAGTTAAAAAAATATTACAGCAGTAACTTTTCTATAATATTTCTAAAGCTCTTATAATCAAATAATAGTTTATGTTCTTTTCTCTGTGTCAGATCATACAATCTTAAATTATTCCCTCATTATTTTTTTCATTTCATTGCTTAATTAATTAATTTTACAGTTTCCCCTCTCCCCATGCCCCCTTTTTTTTCTACTCAGGGAAGGAGAGGCCTCCCATGGATAACAACCTGCCTTGGCATATCAAGTTGAGGTAGAACTAGGCACACCTTCTCCTATTGAGGCTAGATAAGGCAGCAGAGGCAATGTAGTCAGAGACAGCCCTTCCTCATATTGTTACAGGAATCATGAGAACCAAGCTGCACATCTGTTACATATGTATAGGGTAGCTAGGTCCACCCCATACATGTTTTTTGGTTGGTAATTCATGTTCTATAAGACCCTATGTGCCCAGGTTAGTTGATTTTGTAGGTTTTGTTGTAGTGTCCTTGATCTCTCTGGATCCTTCAATCCACTTCCCTCTTTTACAAGATTCCCTGAGATCCACCTAATGTTTGGCTGTGGGTCTCTGCATCTGTTTCCATTAGCTGATGAGTGAAGCTTCTCAGAGAACAGTTATGCTAGATTTTATCCACAAATATAGCAGAATATCATTACTAGATTCAGTAGTTGGAGATCTCCCATCGATGGGTCTCAAGTTGGTCAAGTTCTTTTGTTGGCCATTCACTCAATTTCTGCTCTATCTGAGTATCTTATAGTCAGGACAAATTTTGGGTCAAAATTTTTGAGGATGAGTTGTCCCCATCCTTCCATTGGATGTTGGATGTTAAAGGAGGTGGCCAATTCAGGTTTTGTATCCTCTGTTGCTAGAAGTCTTAGGTATAGTCACTCTCATAGATTTACAGGAGTTTCCATTGTCTAGGTTTGAGGCTTGTCCCAGAGCGGCCACTCCCATTTAAGTTTTGTTCCTCAGTTCCCTCTCTCTCTCTCTCCTCTCTCTCCTTCCTGCTTATTTTAAAAGAAATTTTCTATAATTAAAACAATCTTGGTATCCTTTGCTCATTTTATAAGAAAATTTCTATAATTAAAACAAGCTGTGTAACATAAAATAGCTTTGAGCAGGGCGTGGTGGCACACGCCTTTAATCCCAGCACTCGGGAGGCAGAGGCAGGCGGATTGCTGTGAGTTTGAGGCCAGCCTGGACTACAAAGTGAGCCCAGGATGGCCAAGGCTACACAGAGAAACCCTGTCTCGAAAAACCAAACAAAAAAACCCATAAAATAGCTTTCAATATGTCTTATCATATATGGTTTCAGCTCACAGCCTAACTACATTTTATTTATGTATTTGTTTGCTTATTAATTCATTTATTTTTCTACCTGTGATGTATGTTTTTGCACATGTGTGCCTGGTGTGTGAACACATTTGTGTGGGTATATGTACAAATGTATTGGATAAAGGTCAACACCAGGCATTGTGTTTGATCACTCTCCACTTTATTTTATTATTTAAGATGCATTTTTAAAAACTCTTTGAATTCCAGCATTTGGGAGGCAGAGGCAGGCAGATTTATGTGAGTTTAAGGCCATCCTGGTCTACAAAGTGTGTCCAGAACAACCAAGGCTACCCAGAGAAACCCTGTCTTGAACCTCACCTATCCCAAAACAAAACAAAACATAACAAAAATAAAACTCCCCTCTGTTCAACTAGAAAACTTGCCCTAGATTTCCCTGCTATATCAACAAGCCCCTTTCTTCTTATGTACCCGCTCTTTCTCTCACACAGACACAAATGACCACATGAAAAATTGCTTCTGAGTCTCTCACTAACCCTTGAGCTCATCATCACAGGCTGCCATGTCAATGAGCTCCAGAGACTAGACTGTATACAACCTTACTAGTGTCAGGGCTACATGTCCGGGTGTAGCCCTGGATATTATGTGTGTTCTGGGTGTCTGGACATGGTCCTTCATAGTGGTGAGAAAAGACAAGCCACCTCTCCAGTCCCATGTTTAATTAGTATTATTAGTTATACTTTGTAATTCATATAAATAAGATATGTCACTTATAGTCTTTCCCCTTTTCCTTCTCTTTCACTCACTGGTGGACATTAGAACTATTATCATCATTTGGGCAATTGGAATAGCCCCCAAACAAGCATGGATGTGCACACATCCTCATTGTACACTCAATTTGATTCCTTCAGGAACACACATAATAAAGCTGGATATTAAGGCATTTATGTTTTAGGGGATTTTTGTAATGGAAAAAAATCACACTAAATTCCATAATGATTGCACTAATTTTATTTTGACTAGTTATACATAAGTTCATTTCTCCTCATATCCACAATAATATTTGTTTCCATAGACTTTTTTTTTCTTTATGATGGTCATTATAGGGGGTTGGGGGAGAAATGGATCCTCAGGATAGATTTTATTAGTTCAGTCATCTCTTTAGCAAGTGGTACTAGAAGTGCTTGGAATTTTCCATCCACCAATAACATACATCTTTAGCAGAGATACTGGTGGCTATTTAGAGGAGCACAGTGCTCTGTCCCAGGGCACGCACAAAATATCTCAGAGATTAGGGGCACTGAATGCTTTTCCAGAGGTCCTGAGTTCAATTCCAAGTAACCACATGGTGATTCATAACCATCTGTAATGTGATCAGATGTCTTCTTCTGGCCTGCAGGTGTATATGCAGGCAAGGCATTGCATACATAATAATAAATAAATACATCTTTATTTAAAGAATAGAACATCCTAAAAAGACAGATGATGAAGATATGGAGAAAACAAAATAGCAGCTTTATCCACTGAAATTGGAGGGTTCTGAAGGCTAGTCAGCTAAATTGGACTTGGGCTTGGGAGTTTTATTGGACCTATGTGCTTTATCCTTTTCTCTATTGGTCCTATTTAGATACACACACACCCATCCTTCCCTTCAGTTCATTCAAATTGTCTTCTGGGGATCAGAAGTTGCCATCTCAAGGAGCTAGCTTTTGCTTTCCCATCTATCTGTATTCCTCCAACTCTTCCTCAAGTCGGTACCCTCAGAGAGCAGCGTGAATTGCTGTCAGGAATGGGACATGCCCTCTCTAGCTGCTTAATGAGAAGAGGAGGCATCCCCCAAAAGTGGACTTCTAAAGGATGGGCCCCATTGGATTAGTCTGGGATTCTATGGTCACACATATTGAAGAGCAGCCCTGGTTTCCTGACTGGGTTTACTTAGATCTCAGGTTGTACATTTCACCCTCAAGTATCACCTCCAAATTTGTGACTCAAAATTTGTACAATTAGGCCTTTTCTCTCTTGAATAAACCTGCTCAGTAAGTCACAGAGTGCTACGAAGGAGAGAGTGAGGATTAAAAGAGAGACAACAGGAGAAAAGAGGTACAAGGACTCCAGCGAGGACTGAAGCAAATTTACTTTTTACATGCACTTTTTTTTTTACTATATTCTCATATAATCAAAGCATAGCCACTTTTCTGCTTTGAAAGAGTCAAGGAACAGTCTAGCATATCTCTGAACCTCAGCACGTTTCTTTCTTCTCTGTCTGTACTTTCCTAGCTTCCTTATGGTGAGGAATGCTCACCATGTCCTGCAAAAACAATGTCAATGTGTGCTTGAAGTTACTTCCTCTTAGGCAGCCAAGTAATTAAGCAAGCAATCAAGATGGAAATTCCTTGGTTCCTGACACTCTCTAGAGATCTTATATCTCTCTATATATCATGGCTATAAAGTTGAGTTGAGGAGGGAGTCTCTTCTCAGATGTCCCACAGAATTACAGGACAGATTGAAGCAAGGGTGTATGAAGACATGACCAGTCCATAATGTCTTGGGCCAAAGATAATCCAAATCAATGTGGGCTATCAGTAAACACTTCAGGTAGGACAGTCCAACTACACATTTATCTTTACAAGTTACATACCTTTTAGTCTCCGGAGAAGGTAATTCTTGCTCCAAGGGCTGGTTGTAATAGTTTTGGTAGCTATCATGAATAGAATAACAGTGTAAGGTCCCTCCGAGATGATTCTAGAGAGAAAAAGAGAGAAGAAATTTAAAAATTATTTTGATTTTTAGTTAAAATAATGGTGAGCCTATCTCTCTTGGTTTTAGATAGGCACTGTAGTGCTGAATTGAGTCAAAGCCAAGGTCTCCTCTTTCTGGGCAGCATTTTCTTATCAAGAAGCACTTCTAGATTGCTAAAGAATGCTTTAAAAAAGAATGGTTAAAACTTTCCTGTGTGGTGTTTAAGAACACTCAACAACCAAAATCAATCACTATTTTTTTAACTGTCCAAGCCAGTTGAAGATCTGGTCCTTGGGGATTGCTTGGGCTTGTGAGCAGCCATTTTATCTATCTGTGTGAGGAAATATTTAGGCCTTGTTTGACCATGGTTTTGCTTTAAATATGTTTTCCTTTGTTGACCAGTCTCTTTGTAAACTGAACACTAGTTAGAGATTACTGTGTGAAGTTTCCAAGGCCTCTTGAATAATAGAATGGGTGATTTCCCAGAGACACAGAAGAGTTCAACTTAGTTTAGGTTTTAGTTGTTTAGTTTAGTTTATAGTTTAGATGTATGAATATTTTGCTGGCAAGTACATCTGTGCAACACATGTACATTCACAGAAGCAAGAAGAGATTGCCTGATCCATGAAACTGAAGTTATAGACAGTTGTTAACCACCATGCTGGGTGCTGAAAATTGAACCTAGGTTCTCTTGAAAAGCCCAGTGTCTTTAATCACTCAGCCTTCTCTCGACCTCATTCAGAGAACATGTCTAGAGTTGTACCACATCCTCTGGGACTTAGTTGATCTTAGAAGGGACGAGAGGAAATATTTTCCAGTTTAATCCATCTGGCTACATTATATGGCCTTAAGTATGGTTATTAAATATTCAGAAAGTCAGTTACACCAGTCTGGATATCTATGATTAAGAACCCAGTCTAGGGAGGGAGATTTTGCTGCTGACCACACATCTATAAGACAAAGAAAGACAGATTAGAAAGTCTCCCAGATCTTCTTGTCTCTGTCTCCAGAGCTTCCTCTAGAGATTTAGTCATTTATTTACCAATGTGGGCATGAGTACCTATATCGTCTTGCCCTCATTAGCAACCATGAAGCGTGGGAATGTCTACAGATTATTTGCTCTTGCTGATGTAACTTTAATACTCAGTGATAATAATGAATTCCTAATTTTATCTTGCCTGTGTAAGATCCACCATTCACAAATATTATGTATGTATATGTAACAATTATATATTATATATAATCATGATATAATTTATAGAATATGAAATATTCTTTTTCTTCAGGATGTTTATGTCACAGCCATTGGAAAGTGAAAAGTAAAGTGTGTGTGTGTGTGTGTGTGTGTGTGTGTGTGTGTGTGTAGAAGAAACAAAGAGACAGTAGGGAGAGGGACAACATTCTATTTCTCACAGCTTGTGAGTGCCTGGTAGAAAGGATGGGCATTAAGACCCAATGGAATCCTTATCTCCAGCCTTTAACCAAAGCATATTGATTTCATTGGTTGCTTTTCTGTTGCAGTGATAAAAACCCAGAAACAAAAGCATCTCACAGGACAAGAACTTAGACCACAGACCATTATTGAGAGAAGTCATGGCAGGAACTCCTTCCTTGCTCACTCATAGCTGGCTCCATTTGAATTCCAGGTACTTATCACTTCCAACTCAAAGCTGAGTATACTTTGAAGAACTTCAAGACTGCTTCAGGTTTGCCTATGTGCCAGAACAGCTTAAGAGAAAGTAAGTCTTCCTTTTCTTCAGATACCCCACCTCCAGGTTCTTACACATATGTATCCATAGTTTAAGGGCCCATGATCCAGGCGTGAGTTGAGGAAGCCTATCAGGTGGACCCAAAGATCTTTATCACTCACATGAAATGTGGAATCTGGCCACTCCCACTCTACCTTCCCCAGATTCTGTTCAGTTTCTAGAGTCCGGTTCACAGTGTCCCTCGGCTTAGGAGTGGCAGCATAAGCCTCTGTTCTTGTTCTCCAGGGAGAAATTCTGTCTGTCCATTTGAGATCAAAGTGTACTGCTCCATGCAAGCCCAATCCTTTACTCTCAGCAGATGTAGGGGCTGTGTTGGCATTCCCATGATGGTGGTTAAGGTCAGGGGATGGGACCTGTCACCTGGAAGGGATCTCCGAGGGCTGGTGATCACAACATCTTCTGAGTCTTCTTTACTATTTTTAGTCATGTGTATGATCTTGAGCAGAGCTGTTCTCAGATCAGATGAAAGTCTATAAGAAATGAAATAGGGTGCTGATACTCATCAAGGGGATCAACTTTGTCACTAAGATGGACAAAGACTTGACTATTCTGGGAAGACAGTAGACCAAGCTGTGAAAAAATCCTCTATCCCATAGGGATAAGAGGAACAGACATTAAGGCTAGGAGTCCACTAAATGAGTCTGGGATGAGTGTTTTATGGGACCCCTGGATCCTTACTTGTCCCCTACTGTTCATAATTAGGTAACTACCAACCGTTTTCGTGCTTCCTGCCATTTTCTCTTGGTGATGTCTTATGAAAACAAGGATTCCCATCTCAGGGGGACATGTTTGCTTTCTAACCTGCCTATGTTGCTCTAACTGTCCCTTACACCTGGGTCAAAATGGGACTTCCTTAAGCTGTTGCCTGGGAATTGCAGCTGACTTCAGCACACAGTCTCTAAATAACACTGTGCACACTTATTAAACTGTCTAAATCCTATTGTTCCTCTCCTTCTATTAAAAAGCCCCCGGTCTCTGATACTTATGAATTCATAGATCTCTTCCTGAGCTTTCTTCATCTCTCTTTTGTAACCTAACTGACAGTGTATCAGAGCCTCATCTAAACATAAAGCTTGAGTATTCAGAAAACTAATCCCAGAAAATTTGTGTGCTTCCTTTGTATTGAAACATGCTTCACATCTTTGCACATGCTGGCAGATTAAACTCACCATTCTATTGGAGCCCTTGCTATCCAAAAGCCATGAATTCAGCATTCACTAAATACTGTCTCATCAGACTCTTCCATGTCCCACTAGCAACTACATACAGAATAGAATGCTGGGGAGGGAGGATGTCAAGAGTGAAATTGCTATAGGCAGTGGTACTCTGTGCTTGACAAATGTATAACAGCTATTTCTTAGTGCATTTGAAAATCAGAGGAGGCATGGTGTCAGCACCTGGTGACAGCCACCAGAGCCTTGGAAAACATTTGACAATAAAGAATAAATCTTAAAATTAGTATGCTGGCCTGAATACATCCCTGTAAGGCACACACTTCCAGGTGGTTCTTGAATACATTGAGTTGATAATCATCAAAATGCCAGTCCATCTCAGCCTGATGACCACAGTAGCTCAGGGAGAGATGATTCGTAAGTGATGGGCTCCACTAGTCTGAATAGCCATTTATTTAAGAAAAAATAGCTTTACAAAATACAGAAACATTTGTTGACATTTTCTGGTTTATAAGTGTTCACTCCTCTTCTAAAATTTTATTTTACCTGTTCTTTCATACATTCATAATATATTTAGGTCATACCTATACCCTAGGTATACTCCCTGCATCACATTCTCCCAGATCCCACTTCATGACGCTTTTCTGTATTCATATCCTCTTCTTTTTATTTTGTTCTTTATATTACTCTGGCTTCAATTATAGCTGCTTTTATACACAGGAGTGTAGGACCATCAACAGAATACACATTCCTGAAGAAAACTGACTGTCTCTCCCTGCATTTATCAACAGTCTCTATCTCCCAGCTACTAATGGGCTCAGATCAGTAACACGTTCACCAATTCTGGAATGTTGATTGGCTTCACCAGGTGTAGGTAACCAAACCTACTATCTGTCATACCCAGAAGACTCTATTTCATAGTAGTCTTCTCTGGCTTCTGACTCTTTCAATTTTCCATCACTCTATTCATGGTTTAGTGCCGATCATGCCACAGACATTTATATTTTTTTCTTTGAGAGGCTGTGAGTCTCTGTGTTAATTGTTGTCCCTTATAGCAAGAAGCTTCTCTGATAAATAATCTGTGGGTATAAGGATAAGCGTTTAGAAAGTGCTTGGATGCTATACATACTTAGCAAAATAGAAGTCGTTAGAGTCTCCCCTGATGTGTATGCACTTCACACCCACAGAGTTTTGCAATACAAGGTATGAGACACCTCGTTTGGAGGTGTCGGAGATGCTGCCCATTACCCCATTACACTGATGTAGAAATTGAACCATTGGGCACATCTTGCCAGGCTGGTGGTTATTATAGATTTCAAGGTCGACAAGAGGTTAATGATATTGACAACTTTTGTCCGCTGGCAACTTTCAAAGACATTTCAGGACCCTGAAAGCTAACCAGGGGAAGGAAGCCTCCTGGTCAGTGTCAGCTTGATTTCTCAATGCCCTGTGACCTAAGGGTGTGATAGGCAGTAAGGCATTGCCAAGAAGTTCTGGCAGTTGACCAGAAGAAATTACAATAGCTCTTATTATTTAGGAAGATCACTGGGATTCCACTGATCAACAAATTGAAGGGAGATAGGCCACACCTGGTGCTGGGATTTTTATTTGATAAATTTTGTAGTTTTGTCGACTATAGATATAAACTTCATATATGAAGCTCATAAAATACTAAGTTTCCTGTGTTCCTAAACATACTCATGGCACATGTTCTCCACCCTCCCCTCCCATTTCTATTCTCACTTAAGGGTCCCCACTTCTTTCCTTTCCCTTTTCATACCAAGTGTGCTATACTATACAGGCCCTTAAGTTCTTTCTTTATTTTCTAATGGCTACTTTCTTATTTCCTGGCTTCCATACATGTTTCAGGACAAATCCATAAATCTAAACAGTTAACACTAGGATCGACATATGAGCTGAGGTGGGTGCTACATTTTTTCTGTCTGGGTTATGCCACTTAGTGTAAATTTTTCCAGTTTGATCCAGGTTCCTGCAAATTTAATGATTTAATTTTACTTTTTAGAAACTATACATTGAGTGTGCATAGATGTTTTACCTGCATGTATGTCTGTGGCTCACATATGTTCTGAGCCCACGGAGGCCAGATGAAGGCTTCACATCCTCTAGAGGTGGCATTACAAATATGTTTGAGCTGACATGTGTATGCTGAGAACAGAGTGCCAAGTCATATGCAAAAGGAGGAAGTGTTCTTAACTGTCACGCTATCTCTAACCCCAATTTCATTACTCTTTAGAGCTGAATAAGATTTCATTATTTACTGTACCACATCTTCATTACCCATGATCAGTTGATAGACACAATACCTAGGAAGAGGAAACAGCCTAGGTGTCTGTCAGTGAATTGGATAAGCAAGTATCTCTGTAAGAGGATGGGTATAGAGTCTTTGGGGCAATTGCCTCTGAGTTGTAAGAATATGTAATATGGTAGATTCAGTGTTAGCTTTTTGATGATCCTAAATACTGATTTCTATAGTGGCTACATGTTTTGAAAGAGTTGTTTTGTCAAATGAAACAAGTTATCTGTGAAGAGGAACTGTGATTGAAAAAAAAGTGCCTCCATGAGTTGGCATGTCTGTTTGCACATCATTAACATGCTGTTTTTTGTCACTGTGCCTCTGTGGTATAACTTAATTTTAGATATAGCGATCCCTCTGTCATATTCTTTTGATTAAGGATTGTTTTGGCTGTTTGAAATTTGGGTTGTATTTTAAGGAGCAGGATTGAAATCAAATAAGAAAGTGACTGGTTGTTCCTAATATGTTTGTGTTAATACTGAACCAGTGGGCATGTCTTATTAGGCCAGTCATAATTGTAGCTCTCAAGTTTGGGGTTGCAGTTGGGTAAGAGTGATGATTTCTTTTCTACTCCAGCAGCATTAATAGCACCTTCCAGCACTATGAATGCTAGCCAGTAGGGATGAAGTTTCCAGGTCAGCGCCAATTTGATTTCTCCATGTTCTATGACTCATTTGGTCTTGGGTCGTAGAGTTTTGCTGCCAAGAACATTGGCAATTGCCTGTAGTGTGTGAGGGTATTTGGGACCTCAGTGGACAGCAACTCCAGAAGAGCAACTTATTCTTATTATTAGACTTTTAAATTTCTTTGCATGTACTGTCTAGTGAGCGCATTGTTTTCCCCTTATATGGTAACTCCATCTTAACTCTTTATTGGTGTGTTTATAGGTGTATTTTAGGGATGCTTCTACAGTATTATGTTTCTGTGTAACATTTTCAATCTTTAGTGGTAATTTCCCTCCCAGTAATCACTTCTCTACCCTGCCTTTCTCTCTTTCTCCAGTTAATCATTAATCCTTCCTGTTTTATAATTCCCCTTTTAACAGTTTGTACTGGCACTTCTGTCTGCCTTTCCTTGAAAAACCCTCCCCCACCAAGCCCATCATCATCCCTAAGTAACGTCCTGTCCTTTATGGGTACTCCAAATAAAACACACATACCTAAGATACAAGACTAATATCCACAGATGAGAAAAAATGTTTACTACTATAAAAATCTCCCTTGGTGTTGCTTTCAATGTATCCCAGATATCAAGTGTTGACTTTCATCATCTTCTAGGTCTTGGTGTTAGTTGCTCAAATATCTTCTAGCTCTTAATTTTATTCACTGAGGAATCAGCTCTTATTCTGATATCCTTCCCTTTGTTTGTGATTTGTGGTTTCTCTCTTGCAGCTTTCAATAACCTTTTTTTTTTTGTTTTCTATATTTTGTGTTTTACCTATAATATGACATGGGGTGTTACTTTTGTGGTGATATGTATTTGGAGTTTGTGTGTGTGTGTGTGTGTGTGTGTGTGTGTGTGTGTGTGAGTGTGTGTACATGCACACATACACCTCTTCTACCCAGATAGGCATTTCTTTCCTTAGTTTTTGGACTTTTTTCTTTGTGATGTGATTTCATTAAGATATGTTCTAGATCCTTGACCTGGAATTATGTCTCGTCTTCTATGCTCATACCTTACAGATGTGACCTTCTCAATGTGTCCCAAAGTTCTTTAATATTCTGTTCATAGGTTTTTATATTCATCATTTTCCTTAACTGAATGATATGGTTATTTTACTTTGTCTTTCAGCCTTGATATTCTCTCTATGTGACCCACTCTATTGGTGAGGCTTTCCACTAATTTTTTTTTTTCAGTAAAAAAAAAATCTGTTGCCATTTTCTTTAATAGCTTGATAAGATTTTGAATTTTTTAACAGCCAACTTTTGTATTAAAAGCAATAAAAAAAGCAATAAAATAATTAAACATTTTGAATGTTACCATGAGTAATTCCAGTGAATTTTTATTCAGTTTATTGAAATTTCACCCATAGCTTCAATTCATGTTTTTAACATGTTTTAATTTAAATAAAATTATGTCAGTTCTCCCTCCTTTTCACCTCTCAAGTTCGTCAAATTTACTCTCTCTCTCTCCACCCGCCACTGTGTCTTCCAACTCACAAATTGATAGCATTTTCTTTTGTTGATAGCATTCATTTTTATTGTTACAGACATGTAGTGTGTGTGTATGTTTATGAACAAACATATATAAATAAAACATGCTGAGTCCATTTTGTTGCTTTTGTATGTACATGGCTTGAGGAATGACCACTCTACATTTGACAATAAGTGTCTCATCCCTTGGAGTGGCTACTTCTCCTATCCCAGAAATCATTAGTTGATTGTAATTTTTCATTTGAGTTGGGACCCTGTAAAAGTTTCCCCCTTCTATGTTAGCATGTCCATTGGTACTAGCATCACTCTGGTCTTGTTCATGCAGCCATTTCCAGGAGAGACTATTTCACAGCAGACTTTCTGGTACTCTGTCTCTTAGAAGATTTCAGACCATTCTGTGGTTATGCTTCCTAAGCCATAGACACAGGAGCAGTGCTGTAGATGCATCTATTGGTGCTGGACAGCCCACAGTCCTTTGATCTTTGCACTGTGTCCAGTTGTGTGGGTTTGGTTTTTGTTGTTTTTGCTTGTTTGCTTGATGTTTGATTTTTGCAGTGGTCTTCATTTTTACTAAAGAGAGGGTTCTTTGATGAAGGCAGTGACTACACTTATCTGTGAGTATAAGAATGAGATTTAATATGTAATCAGAAATTATGCTTATCTGGCAAAGCAGTGCTAGTAAAATATTTTTTAACTTCTATGACCCCAACAGCCTCAGGAAGCTGGCTAGTTTTCCTCAAGAGTCCAACTTGAAGTCCAAATTAGACAGCTACTGGTTGCCAGTAACCTGTGAGTGTCATTTATTGCATCTTTATGGATATCGTGCCATGCTGGTAAATGTCCGAGTTAGAAGATGTTGCAGCTGTGTAGGTAAGCTTAGTTGTTTTTTTTTTCTCTCTTGGTAGCTTGCATAGTATTTTATGAATTCATAAAAGCTGGATAACAGGAAAGAGCTCTTCAAGTCAGTTCCAAATAGAATCATCCAAGTCCTGCGTCTTAAATGTGGGGTGTCTTTAGCAATAGGAGCCCACCCTCAATCCTGAGAGGCAACCAAGGCCTACTTCAATAATCTATATTGTTTTGGGAGTCACTTGGACAAACTACCCTCATCAACCAGTCAAAAGGAGGTTTCTCATGACTTATACTGTTGCTTTTGCTAGTCTATGGCTTTTGTGGGGAGTACTATCTGCCCAAGTGGCTTAAAGTCCTTTAAAATAAGGATATATTTATATAGAGAGGAATGTACATATTATTCCTTTATTGACATATATTATTGTATTAAGATATATTATCTATATATTATTTTATTAAGATATATGCCTTATTAATATAATGTATTAATTTGACATATATATCTTAAAATATATGTATAATTACAAATTTATAAAATATATATTATATATCATAATTTTCGATAAATATATAATTCCTTGAGCCATTAGTAAACAATATTGGGGTTCAGTATTTCTTATTCTTTATTGAGTTCAGTTTTCATATCCCATATAGTCCACATTATTTCATTCAGCCACTTATTTGTGTTTTCTTGGGTCAATCGGGATTTCATTTCTGTCTATTATAACTTTTTAAAGTTTTTCAGGAATTTGTGGATTCTTTTGCAAACTTCATAGTTATTTTTTCTTCCAATATCACGAGTTTCACATAAATTGCTCTCATTGGAGGTGACTAGAGCATGCTGGTGATTTGTTGAAGGAGCATAGTGTCTTGGACTTTATTATTGTTATGCTTTTTCCTGTGGGACCTTCATCTAGAGTTAGATTGTTGATTGTCTCTTTGATATGAGATTTTAGCTCTCTGAAGCTACAAGGTGATGGATCTGAGGGGCTCAGAAGGGGTAAAGCCACATTAGCGCTGGCTCACTCTTACTGAGTGAAACCTTGGGGACTGAGACCTTGCAGACATTCCTGGGGAAAAGGTGATAGACTTGTTTGCCATCTGACTTTTTAAGTCAGTCCAACCCAATGGACTGGGACTTTGGCAGAGAAGGTCTTGTGGCATGAGCAGAAAGACACTCCAGGAACTTTGAATTACTTTTGAGGAATGTGAGGCTCCTGAAAGTGGTCTGCTTGGCCTTTTCATGAAGGTTAGAAAATATTTACACTTATGGACACTAATTACCATTTCTTTTGACACACTTGGACATGTCCACATCTTACTTCAATAGTATGAGCTATGAAATTAGTGCTGCACATCCAGATGACTAGTGAGTGTGGAAAGAGTATAATAGTTACAGCAGAATGTGGGGGATGAGGGATGGAGAAGGAGAGGGAGAGAGAGAGGGAGAAGGGGAGGGGGATTGGGGGAGGGAAGAAGAAAAAAGGGAGGAAAGGAGGGAGGATGAGAGAAAAGGAGGAAGGGAGGGATGGAGGGAGGAAAGGAGAGAGAAAGGGGGAGAGTCTTAACCAGCCTATTGGTGATAATAACCTTTAACCATAGGCTTTCAAAAATCAAACCTCTTGAGCGTGATTTCCCTGTCATTTGCAGGAGACACATTTCATATAAACTTTCCTGGTCTTCTGGCTTCTTCATCCTTGCACTCCATTGTCCATTCTGCCCTCTGAGCCTTGAGTGAAAGAGTTATGGTGGAAGTGTATCAGCTGGGGCTGGATACCTAACTCATTCTCTGAGCAAGAGCTGAAGAAGTACAGCACAAATAGACTTGCTAGCATGGAAAGGCGAAATCTCATGAGGCAGCACCCATACACCAACAGTTACAGGCAACTGAGAAGTGCTGACAGTGAAAAACAATCCTCCACAGGATTGAGCCCCCAATGATCAGCCCTGAAATTATACACCTATAATATACCTGTATTAGTAACACTAAACAGACTGGGCAGATTTTAGTTATATAGTTCAGCAGGAGTTTGTGTGTGTGTGTGTGTGTGTGTGTGTCTGTCTGTCTGTCTGTCCATGTCTCTCTTTCTCTGTGTATGTAATAATAACATATAAAAAGAGACTGTGATTTTGAGAAAGTAAGGGGATGTTTATGGGAGGAGTTAAAGGAAAGGCGATGTGATATAATTATATTTACTTAAAAAAATTAAATAGCATTCCTTGGCTGAAGCCAAGCCCATGTTGGGATGAGGCCCTCACTTCAGCTGGTGACTAACCATGTGGCAGCTCTCTACAGCATGGCCTCCATCTCTAAACTCCCCTGCATCTACTCTGCCCTCCTGCTGAATGACAAAGAGGTGACAGCCAGGGAGGATAAAATCAATGCCCTCATTAAGGCAGCTGGAATCAATGTTGACCCTCCCTGGTCTGGCTTGTTTGTAAAGACTTGGCCAATGTCAACATTTGAAGCCTCATCTGGAACTTGGAGACTGGTGGACCAGTGCGAGCAGCTGGTGCCATGCCAGCAGGTGCCCTGCCCCCTCTACTGATGCTGGCCTTGCTGATTAGAGGAAAGTGGAAGCAAAGAAGGAAGCATCTGGGGAGGCTGATTATGACATGCACGTGGCATGTTTGACTAAACCTCTTTTGTTAACATGTCCAATAAAAAGATGAACCTGTGAAAAAGAAAAAGGTATTGAAAAAAACCCCAAATAATGTAATAGAGAAGAAAAAAAAATAAACCCTGTAAAACATCTCTCAATGTCATTACTTTAATTTCCCAAGGCCTTTCTAGTTTGCTTTGCTTTGAAGTAAAATTTTAAAAGTGCACTCAATTTCCTGACTTTACAGCTATTTTATACTTTCTCAAACTATGTCTTTGTTTGCATTGTGAGGTTTCTCCATTAGATTACTTGCTTTAGAGTTTGAGTCAGCCCTTCCTGTTATGGCTGCTAAGGTGATTTGAGTCATGTGAGGGAAGGCTGGGACTCTGAGCAGATGTAATTAATAGACTGATGTCCCTGAGGACAGTTAGATCTGAGTGTGGGTGGAGGTTTTCTGGACTATCATACCATGTAACCAGGCAGAGAGCACACAGTAAGTCAGAGCTATTCAGGTAAGGATAAGGGCAAGAGTAAAGGGGAAACAGTCAAGTGACAGCCGTGTGTTTGCCCACTAACTCATACATTCAGTAGATATTTCTGAACTACTGTGGACCATTCACAAATATGAGACTATACTATGAAAATACTCTGAAATAAAGTTGCTATGGACTGAAAGGCCAACACCTTGACTTCCTGGAATTTATATTCTGTTGTTGAAATCAGTGAGCAAAGCACTCTGACACACAAAGGAATTACATAGTTTAGTTTTATGGGTTTCAACATAAGAGAAATGACTATGGTGCCGTAATAGAACAGGGTAAAATATGGAAGAGCTATGATAGAGTAGAGGGGTGTAATAGGGTAAGTGGTGTGCTGTGTTATAAGAGGAGGGTTATGGCAGAATGAGAGGTCTATGACAGAGTAAGGGGCGAGCACATTTAAGTGGGAAGGTTGACAGAATATATAGGTTTCCTCACAGACGTGATACCTAAGCTGGGACTTGCTGGTTAGAAGTCTACTTTACCAAGTATTGCACGGAGACTGTTTCCTGCTCAAAAAGAATAGGGCCACATCTGGGAAGTTCAGGAAATTGACCAGAGCCTAGCATTGCTGCCACACACAGGCCTGGGATCTTTCCCCACCAAAAGTTGATGCTCACAGCTCAGGCCTGTACAAATCTTGTGGAATACTGTGTATCACTGCCTGAACTTTGCGTTGTGTGCCAGAAGGAACAGAAAGCCATTTAAACATGTTGGGAGAGTGTAAACAGCATCCATTTTATCTTGTGTGTAGTTTACATGATAGGGCATTAAGTTGTATTCTTGCCCTCCCCCAAGCACTGAAACTATTCTGAGAGAGCCAGCTGCCCCCATTGCTGCCTGGAGTTTTTAAGTTCCCGGTTCCATCTTTGCTTCTCCTCCTGGTGTGAGTATCACCCTGATCTTATTAACAAAAGAGGGTGTTCTAAAGACAATGCAAGCCCCTTCCTCTCAGTGCTTATGCTACAAGTGTGGCTCTGTCCTCTTTTCTTCTTTCCCTTCCATCTCAATATGAATACTGGAACTGGGGACATTGGGCTCTCCTCTCACTTCTCCCTGCATGCTTTCAGAAGATTATGAAGAAGCCTTCTTTCCTGTCATACCATGCACTATGACAAGCAGCCAGACTACTACCTTACCCACATGGTACTCAGTTTGGCATCACATTTTGAGTTAGTCCCACTGTAGAGTTGAGTATGGAAGAATCTACTTCTTGATCTTCTGCTTGTTATGCCCAAATTGTGAGCGTGTCCCCTCCCTGCCCACTCCACCACATCTTCTATGCACTGACACAGCTGACGCATGGAAGTAGCCCAGAGTCTCAATTGAGAGGGTTTTTTAAAAATAGGTTTTAGACAAGGAAATGGTTTTACAGTATATGATTGGATGACATTTGGGCAGAAAAGCTGCAAGCAGGGAGTTAAGAGCCTTGGCATTTTTGTGGTTGGGTAATAGGTGTAGGGGCAAGTTGACCTATAGAAAAGATTAGTTGAAGTAGTCATGGGGGTGTTAGGAACTTTGGCCTGGCTTCTCCTAATTGGCTGTTGCTATGTGCCAGACCATATGCTGGTCAGCTTCATCAGCAGAGAGTATATGTGGACTTTGGGTGCTTTCCAAAGGTGTGCTGATTGTGTTGCTAGGGGAATATTTTTATGTTTAGACTACTTGTGGTTTTCTTGGAATTGGGGTTCAGCCCTTCCAAAGTTTAATCCAAAATGGAGTTTGTCTGGTCATTACATACTGTGGCTATTCACATAATTTTTGTGCCAATCAAAGAAACAGGCACACAGCACAAGAGGAATCAATGCAGCAGGAGCTCAGCAGTCAGGTCTCTGGTGCTGAGTTTGTGCTCAGCTCCCCCTGCAGTGTCTGCCATTGTGTCACTCAGAGCACAGTAGTACACAGCCGAGTCTGACTCTTGCACCGAGGTTTTCTGCAGGTGGAAGGAGGAGCCTCCTCTGTCATATCTGGCTTCGAAACCTCTGCTTCTTCCCTTGTCCTTGTCCTTTGAGGCTCTAAAGAGGAGCTGTGGACCTTCTCCAGGATACTGCACATACCAGAAAAGAGTTGGGTACCCTGTGGCTGAATAAGTGCAGTTTATAAACAAAAAGTTACCTTCTGAGAGGACCACTTGACCTTCCATCTGAGTCACTGATTCTCCATGGGCCCTTGCTGGGGAAAACAAACAAACAAACACACAAAAGCATATATGTATGTCATCTTAAACACAAAGCTCTTGGGTGAATTTAGGGCTCATGATTTTTTTCCTGACATAAAAAAGTAAAAAGTTTAAAATCACTTGACTTACTGAGTATGAGGAGCATCGCAGTCACGAAGCCTGGAGAGGAGTCCATCTTTACTGCCGCCTTGACAATGTTCTTAATGCTTAGCATGTTGAAAACACAGAAACAATTAGTCTAAACTTAAATTCACACAGGAAATGCTATAGCATTAGTATGTTGCGCCCTCTGGTGGCTAGACAGTAAATCAAATTAACCGGAGCAATGAACTTCTGGTTTGGGCTGAGTCAATCTCTGGTATTTCAAAGGTCATTTTCTTTTTATTTTCTATTCTAAGAGAATGACCATTTGAAGGAATTTTTATTAACGTTTTTCAGGAGAGAAATCACTATACATAAAAAATACTCAATATTTCTTGACTTATTGCTTCAAGCACAATGTTGAAAGGGAATAGGGCTGGTGGACATCACTGTCTCATTTCTGACTTGACTGGGATTGATTCAAACTCCTCTTCCTTTAGAGCAGTGGATCACAGCCTTGCTAATGCAGAGACTCTTTACTACAGTTCCTCATGCTGTGGTGACCTGACCCCATCATAACATCTTAAAATTATTTTTGTTGCTACATTATAACTATAATTTGCTACTGTTATGAGTCATAATGTAAATATTGGTGTTTTCTGATTTTCTAAGGTGACCCTTTGAGAAGGTTGTTTGACCCCAAAGGGGTTGTGACCCACAAGTTGAGACCTGGAGATTTAGGATAATATTAGCTGTTTCTCCTATATAGCTTTTATAGTGTTGGGTTATGCTTCTTCTAGCCCTACATACTCTAGGACTTTCATTATGAAGGCATATTAGATTTTTGTCAAAGGCATTTTCTGTATATATTGAGATGATCATGTGATTTTTGGTTTTAAGTCTATATATTGTTTTATTATATTAATTGACTTTTGCATTTTGAATCATCCTGCACTCCAGGGATAAAGTCAGTGAGGTTGTGATATAGAATCTTTTTTATGTAGGTCTGTATTCTGCTTACAAGTATTTTATTGTGTGTTTTTTAGTCTATGTTCATCAGGGATATTGTCTTGTTGTTGTGTCTTTCTCTGCTTTGGGTATTAGAATTATAGTGCATTCAAAGGAGTTTGGGAGTATTCCTTGTCTTTCCATTTTTTTAATCATTTAAGAAAGTCTCGCTGTAGATCTCTGAATGTCTGGTTGGACTCTGCTATCAATATGTCTGGCCCTGGATTATTTCTAAGCTTGGAGGTTTTTCATTACGATTTCAAATTACTCATTTATTATGGGTCTGTTTAGGCTGGTTGTATCTTACTGGTTAACTTTGATGGTCTGGCTGAATCTAGAAATACATTCATTTCTTTGATGTTTTCCAGCTTAAAAGAGTATACATTTAAAAAATATTTTCTTAAAATATTCTAAATTTCCTTGCTGTCTGTTGTAATATTTTCTTGTTCACTTCTGATTTGGAAAATTTGGATCATAACTTTCTTTTTGTTCTTTAATTGGGCCAAAGATCTGCCAATCTTGTTAACATTCTTAAGGAATTATCTTTTAGGTTCATTGGCTCTTTATGTTGCTAGCTATGTTTGTAGTTCAGTGATTTCTGGTCTGATTTTTTTTTTTTTTTTTTTTTTTTTTTTTTTTTACAATTTCTTGTAACCAACTATTTTTTAAATTTTGTTTGTTCTTGCAAACTTTTTAAGTTGCATCATTAAGCCATTTATTTGTGATTAGTTTTTTAAAAACATAGATGCTTAGAGCTATAAATTTCCCTCATAGGACTGCTTTCCATGTGTCCCAAAAAAGTGTTGTTGTATTGTGTTTTCATTTTCATTTAGTTCAAGGAATTCTTTTCTTTCTTGATTTCTATTTTGATCCCTTCAACATTTAGTAATGAATTGTTTAATCTCCATGAATTTGTGTATTACTAGAAGGGTTTCTATTTTTGTCAGGTTTTAGGATAGAAATGGCTGCTTACTTCCTGTGCCAGTTGACTGGAACACTTTTGCTTATCCTGTTATTACTCTCAGTGCCTATCCATACAACTAAGATATGTTTCTTGGAGGCATCAGAGAGGTGAAGAAAATGCATTCAGTCACATTGTGTATTTTTTTAGCCTGCAATTCTCTTTTTATTTATTTATTTATTTAAATAACTTATTCAGATTACATCTCAATTGTTATCCCCTCACTTGTATCTTCCTGTATCCCCCTCCCTCCTTCTTTAACCCTATTTGTCTCCCCTAGGCCTGTGACAGAAGGAGACTTCCCCCCACCATATGATCACAGCCTATCAGGTCTCTTCCTGGTAGCCCGCTTCCCCTTCCTCTGAAGGCCACCTGGCCTCCCAATCAACAGAAAGTGGTCAAATAGTGGACAACAGAGTTCATGTCAGTGTCAGTCCCTGTTTTCCACACAACTGTGGAGAATGTGCTGTCCATTGGATAGATATGAATAGGGGGTCTAGGTATACTGCATATATTGTCCTTGCTTTGGGTAGCCCCCCCACCTCCAGATCTGCCACCCTTGATGGTCTTCATGTAGGATTCCAGGACCCTCGGTGTCCTTTTATTTCCCCATTCTCCCATATCTCTCTCACCTGGAGTCCCAATAAGAAGTCCCAGCATCTAACCCAGTACCCCACTAAATGAAGACTCTCAGGGCACATCTCTACTGGGCTAGTGCTCAATTATAAGTGAGTATATACCATATATATCTTTCAGGGTCTGGATTAACTCACTCAGGATGATCATTTCTAGTTCTATCAATTTGCCTTCAGATTTCAAGATTTTCTTGTTTTTAATAGCTGAGAAGGATTCCATTGTATAAATGTACTACAGTTTTTTATCATTCTTCAACTGAGGGACATCTAGGTTGTTTCCAGGTTGTGGCTACCATGAATAAGGCTGCTTTGAATATAGTTGGTCACATGTCCTTGTTGTGTGGTGGACTATCTTTCAGGTCTACTACAAGGAGTGGAATAGCTGGGTCTTAAGGAAGCCCTATTCCCAATTATCTGAGAAAGCACCAGATTGATTTCCAAAGTGATTATACAAGTTTGCACTC
The DNA here is from genome assembly GCF_903995435.1 of Acomys russatus. Taxonomy (NCBI): domain Eukaryota; kingdom Metazoa; phylum Chordata; class Mammalia; order Rodentia; family Muridae; genus Acomys; species Acomys russatus. The sequence goes on along the minus strand of NC_067139.1, from coordinate 82,733,811 downwards.
CCACCAGCAATGAAGGCGTGTTCTCCTTTCTCCACATCCTCATCAGCACGTGCTCTCACCTGAGTTTTTCATCTTAGCCATTCAAGTAGGTGTAAGATGGAATCTCAGAGTTGTTTTGATTTGCATTTCCCTGATGACTAAGGAGGCTGAGCATTTCTTTAAGTGTTTCTCAGCCAATTGACATTCCTTTGTTGTGAATTCTCTGTTTAGCTCTGAACTCCATTTCTTAATTGGGTTGTTTGTTTTGGTGGTGTTCAATTCCTTGAGCTCTTTATATATTTTGGGTATTAGAACTTTTTCAGATGTAGGGTTGGTGAAGATCTTTTCCCAGTCTGTAGGCTTTGTTCTGTTGACAGCGCCCTTTGCTTTTGAGAAGCTTCTCAGCCTCACAAGGTCCCATTTATTAATTGTTGACCTTAGAGCTTGGCCTATTGGTGTTTTGTTCAGGAAGTCGTCCCCTGTGACAATGAGTTCAAGGCTCCCCCCCCAATTTTTCTTCTAACAGATTTAGTGTTTCTGGTTTTATGTTGAAGTCTTTAGTCCACTTGGACTTGAGTATTTTGCATGGTGCTAAATATGGATCTACTTGAATTTTTCTACATGTAGAATCCAGTAAGACTAACACCATTTGTTGAAGATGCTATCCTTTCTCCATTGTATGGATTTTCAAAAGTCAAGAGTCCAGAGGTGTGTGGATTTATTTCTGGGTCTTCAATTTGATTCCATTGATTAACCATCCTATTGCTGTGCCAGTACCATGTTGTTTTAATTACTGTTGCTCTATAGTACAGCTCTAGATCAGGGATGGAGATGCCGCTGGAGGATCTTTTATTGAACAGGATTGTTTTAGCTATTCTGGGTTTTTTGTTTTTCCATATGAAGGTGAGAATTGATTTTTCAAAGTCTTTAAAAATTGTGTAGGTATTTTGGTAGGGATGACATTGAATCTGTAGATTTCTTTTAGTAAGATGGATAATATACTATGTTAATTCTCCTGATCCATGAACAGGGGAGATATTTCCATTTTCTGATGTCATCTTCAATTTCCTTCTTTGAAGATTTGAAGTTTTTCATACAAGTCTTTCACTTGCTGGGTTAGAGTTACAATTAGATACTTTATATTGCCTGTGGCTATCATGAAGGGTGTAGTTTCTGTAATTTCTTTCTCTGTATGATTGTCATTTGTATACAGGAGGGCTACTGACTTTTTGAGTTGATTTTATATCCAGACACTTTGCCAAAGATGTTTATCTGTCGTAGGAGTTCTCTGGTGAAATTTTTGGGGTCACATATGTATCATATCATCTATGAATAGGGATAATTTTACTTTCTCCTTTCCAATGTGGGTTCCCTTGATCTACTTTTGTTATTTTATTGCTCTAGCTAGAACTCTAAATGCTATCCAGGAGATTGAGAGAGTGGGCAGCCTGGCCTAGTCACTGAAACCAGAGTACGTGAGAAAGTCGTATCACACTCTCCACTCAACTGTGGAGAATATTCTGACCATTGGCTAGATCTGGGAAGGGGTTTAAAGTTTACCTCCTGTATTGTCCTTGGCTGGTGCCTTACTTTGAGCGGGACCCCTGGGCCCAAATCTGCCTATCATATTGTTCTACTTGTAGATTTCTAGGACCCTCTGTATCCTTTTATTTTGCTATTCTCCCATGCGTCTCTCATTTAGAGTCCCAATAGGATGCCCTCCCCTCTGTCCCAGTTTCCTGGTAAGTGAAGGCTTTCGTGGGACATGCCCCTTGGGCTAGTATGCAGATATAAGTGAGTATATACCATTTGATTCTTTCTGCTTCTGGGTTAACTCACTCATTATGATCATTTGTAGCTCAATCCATTTATCCACAAATTTCGGGAATTCCTTGTTTTTAATAGCTGAGTAGTATTCCATAGTGTATATGTACCACAGTTTCTTTATCCACTCTTCTACTGAGGGACACTTAGGCTGTTTCCATGTTCTGGCTATTATGAATAAGGCTGCTATGAACATGGTTGAGCAAAGTTTCTTGTTGTGTGCTGGAGCATCTTCTGGGTATATTTTTGAGAGTTAGGTATCAGGGTGACTGTTGCTTCATAGAATGAGTTTGGTAATGTTCCATTCATTTCTATTTTGTGTTGTAGTTTGAAGAGTACCAGTATTAGCTTTTCTTTGAAGGTCTGGTAGAATTCTGCACTGAAACTATCTGTCCCTGGGCCTTTTTTCTTTGGGAAACTTTTGATGACTGCTTCTATTCTGTAGGAGTGATAGGACTATTTAATTTGCTTATCTGATCTTTATTCAACTTTGGGAAGTGGAATCCATTAAAACATTGTCCAATTCCTTTAGATCTTCAAATTTTGTGGCATAAAGAGTTTTCAAGTAGGATCTAATGGTTCTTTGTATTTCTTAAGTGTCTGTTGTTATGTCTCCCTTTTAATTTCTGATGCTGTTAAACCATTTGATTGGCTGATGGTTTGTCTATCTTGTTGATTTTCTCAAGGAACCAGCTCTTGGTTTTGTTCAGTCTTGAATTGTTCTCTTTGTTTCTACTATTGATTTCAGCCTTGAATTCAGTTATTTCCAGCCATCTATTCCTTTTGAGTGTTTCTGCTTCTTTTTATTTTTTCTGAAGTTCCCAGATGTGTCATTAAGTTGCCTATATGAGATGTTTCTAATCTCTTTATGAAGGCACTTAGTGCTATGAACTTTACTTTTAGCATTGCTTTCAATGTGTCCCATAAATTTGGGTATGTTGTACCTTTATTTTCATTGAATTTTAGGAAGTCTTTAATTTCTATCTTTATATCTTCCCTGACCCTGTCGTCATTGAGTAGAAAGTTCACCACCCACAGTTCAGTCCCAGATTCAGAATCTGAGATATAGGAGACAGCTGCAGCTCAGAGGACGGTATGCAACCAGTCTCTGGGGACTGGGCACCCGTCCTCTGTGCATCAGTTGAATGGCTTGAGGCCAGACCCACCTGTGCTCTGCACCACATGGACCCCTATTACCTAGGGCTCTTCCAGTCTTGTTATCTGCAGCTCCCAGCCTGGTTCCTAGGCTCCATCAGGCCACTAGACACTATGTGTAGTCGGTGCCACCATCTTGGATCCCTACACTGTATTTTGAGTGAATAATGAAACCATTGATATTTAAAGTTATTATTGATATGTGTATGTTAGTTGTGGTCAGCATGTTATCAATGTTTGGGGTTGTTGTTTGTGTTCTCAGTGGCATTATGTGCTCTAATAATTATGGCTTTGTATCTGCATTTCTCTTCTTAATCCCAAATAATGTTTCTCACACTTTCTTTAGGTTTGCTTTGCTGGATATATAATTTTTCATTCTCTTGCAATCAATCACTGCAGATAGTTTTGTTGGGTATATTGTCTTAGGTTGGTTCTCATAGCATTTTACATTTTGGAATGCTTTGCTCCAGGGTTTTCTGGCTTTCAAAGTTTTCATTCTGAAACAAGTGTTATGATATGTTTTCCTTTATATGTGATCTGTGTTTTTTCTCCTGCAGTTTTCAATACACCTTCTTTTCCAGGTGTATTTACTTTTTTAACTATTGTATGCCATGGGGCATTACTATTTTCATTTTGTCTGTTTGGTGTTCTGCATGTTCATATATAAATCTTTAGATGCTTTATTTTATATCTGTGAAGGATGCTGTGGGGGTTTGATTGGGATTTCATTGAATTTTTAAATTATTTTTAGAATAATGGTCATTTTTACAATATTAGTTCTACTAATCCAGAGCATCAAAGGATTTTCCATTTTCTAGTGTTTTCTGCTGCCCGGTTTTTCAGAGATTTAATGTTTTTCTTGTGGAAGTACTTAGGTTCCTTGGTTAGGTTTATTCCTAGATAATTTTAAATTTGAAGATGTAGTGAATGAAAATGTGTATAATCCCTTTCTCAGCATGTTTGTTGGTGGTATATAGAAAGACTATTGATGTTTGTAAGTATATCATGTGCCCTATCATGTTGCTGAACTTTTTGATAATTTCTAAAATATTCTTGCAGGGTTTTGAATATCTCTTCTGTATAATATCACATTATCTGATAATTTGATTTGTTTGTTTATGTTTGATTCCTTTTGATAGCAATCTCTTGTCTTATTGCTCAAGTCTCATGGTAGCCTACTCTATAAACAAAAAACTACAAACAATTAATGAAGAGAGGAAGAATTGGTCATCTCTGAGGATAATTGCCCCAGTTAGTTATCTAAAGAAAGTGTTTACTCTAAAATTATATACATACAAGCAACACTAGCAAGACACAACTGATTGTATTCATACACATATGTAACATTATTAGTTAAAGAGAGACAGACTTTGGGTTTGTGAGGGAATAGAGAAGGAAATATAAAAGGGACTGGAAGAAAGAATGAGAAACAAAAATTAATGAAATTATACTTTAATTTTAAAAATAAATCTTAAAAAAGAAAGAGGAAACTGTCCTAAACTGTTGTGAATGACTTGAAGCTAATTTCTTTATTTTGTCTTTTTAATGTTTAATTTAGTTAGACCTACAAACTAACGACTGGCAAATGCTTCACTGCAAGGCCTGTGACACAGGATGTAGATGGAGCTCCTGGCCCCTTAGCAGGTTTGAGGACAGCCTGCAGGTGCTCGTGGAGCAGTGTGCACTTGCTGCACAGAAGTACACGGCTGAGTCTCCAGGCTGAGTGTCTGTGATGTGCAGGGAAAAGTTTTTTGCTTTCTTATTCATTAAAACTACAAGTCTTTGGTTCTGCTTTCTTTCCATATTTGAACGAATGTCCATGAGGAGCTTAGGACCCTTCCCAGGTTCTTGCTTGTACCAAGGGAAGTAGCTTGAGGTACTGTCTGTGTAAGTGCAGTTGATAACAGCACGGGCTCCCTCCTGGACACTCAAGATTGAAGGACGCTGCTCCACCTGTTCACCTCGGCTCATCCCTGTGCAGAAAGACAGAAAGGAAGGAGAAACATTGTCAGGTAATAACTTTCCAGAATTCTGTTTTTCTAAAGTAACTAGGAAAACATGAATAAAATATAGTTTCCACTAGCTGTCTCAGAAATGCCCACTGATTATTCTGTGGCCCTAAAATATTAACTTACCGTCCAGCTGCAGGCACAGAAACATGACCAGGGTAGGGACATATGTGTTCATTGTTCTTCCCAATTAAATTAAAATCCAGTGTAGATTGTGATGAATAGAAGGTCAGCTACAGCTATTAGGGTGTTGTTCTCTCTTAGCAACAGTTCTATCTCTTAGGTCTTTCCCTCAGCCACTCACAAGAAGACTCTGTTTCTGCTCTAAGCCTGCACAATCAGCATACAAGGAAGAGAATTCTCTGCATATTCCCAAACAGTTGAGATCTACTGCCACCGTGTGGTTGCTTTTCTAGCCAGTGAGGACTCTATAGTTAAGTGCTCTCAGAATCTATGAGGGACTTAGACACACTAAACAGCAACATGTCATATCAAGAGGGCTCTAGTACTAAGAGATCAATAATGGTATTTGTACACATGACCGAGGCTGTTTCTTATCTTTAACTATAACATATCATATACATTATGTTTCTTTGCAAATGTATAATGTAATGTTTTCACATATAAATGTAGGTGTGATATGTTCATATATACAAGTGTGTATAAAAAGCATTTTTTATGTCAGGGACTATATTTACTAATTCACTCCCATATTGCAGACTTCTGAGATTATTCCTCAAGAAACTCTTGCATTTTTTTTGGACACAGATACTTAGATCAATCTTTGTCCTTGAATGTTATGGCATTCATAAAAAGGCTTTTTCAGCTCTGTTGTGGACTTTCAGCTGCAAAAGGAAAATGCTCTTTCTATTTCAGCAAGTTCCTGTTAACAATATAGATATGATTTTTGTGCTTGCATCTTACCTTCCCGAATGGCCAGCCTGGAATCAAATATACACACAGCTACTCTTAGTAAAGTCCTCATAGGTTATTTGGTATTGAGGATGGCACCACCCATTTCCCTCACTACCAGAGAATCCAGTGTTGATAGAATGAATTACTGATAGAACAGCAGTGGTGAGTACCCTGGAGAATCTATCAGACCTTACAAGAAATCCAGATTTTCTCCTTCTTGAGACCCTTCCAAAACGTGCCCACTTCTAGCCGAGTTCCTTTCACTGGAGTCAGCTGTGAATACCTACAAACACTGTCTATCTGGGAACCCACTGCTCACACAGGCTTGGGAATCAGACAGGCCATCTTCACTGTCCTTCCTGCCCTCCACTTCAGTTCCCAGGTACCATGCCCAACCTTGTAACAGACCACCTGCAGGGTCTGTTCTCAATCTTTCTTCATTTACTGAGACTCAGCTGAACCTTATTGCATTTCCTCCTCTTATTCACCCCCACTACTCTGTGTCAAAAGCCAATAGAGATATTTAACCTGGGAACCTGGAGGCCGCACCTGCCTTCGAAGCAGGTAGTCCATCTTCAATCAACTTCAGCCTACATTGAAATGTCCTAGTTTCACCTCCGGCCCTGTAGCAGACCACTTGCAGGGTCCTGTCCTTCCTTTCTGCTTCCATTACCCAGAGACTCCACTAAACTTTGCATAGGACCCAGCTTCCCCCATTCTTGTGAATCCTCACAGCACCCCTTCTAGTAATTCTCTTTCCATCCTGTCACGTTCCATTGCAGAAAACCACTTACTGGCCCCAGTGACCACACTGGCAGAGACTCAGGCAGGTAATTTACTCTATCCTTCCTGAGTTCAATTACAATCTCTCCATTCTGTTCCTCAGCCTGGGAACAACCTGCTTGCAGTTCCCCCTTTTCGTACTCCATTCTCTGGACACTACAACTCTTGGTTCAGAAAAAAGGTCACTAGCCCTTGAGTTCCCATCTCTCCTCATAACTTCTTGTCTTACTGCAACCTACTCACAGGATCTTATCTTTACATCACACTTTCACCTCCTTATGGATGCCATCTTTACGTGAGAACAGGGTTGCCTTAGCATGATAATGAAACCTCTTTCAGACTTTTTTTTTGCTAGTCTACATCTATTCCTATCTGCCACATATTAAACTATAAATGCATTCCCTACCAGGCAATCTATAACAATCACACTTCACCAAGATTCAAGGAACGCAACAGAAACCAAGGAAAGATATACCCACAAAACAATGAAAATACCAGACATCAATATATTGTAACACAATCATCCTAGCTCCAGACTAGCATAAAAATGCAATCTTTAATAGGCAAGACCATATATCTCACCAGAACATAGGAGCATTACTATAATAGACTCAAAAATGCAATACATCTGAACCACATTACAAAGACATCAAAATAGACGCTATGAAATTTTCTAAGGACACTAAAAAAGATATCAATAAATTCCTTAATGAAGTCTGTGGAAATACAAACAGTGGAATAGAAGACAGTTCAGGACATCAAAGCAGAAATAGAAAAACTAAAGAAAACCCAAACAAAGATAAAACTGGAAATGAAAGATGTAGGAAGTCAAACTAAAGCCTCAGAGATAAACAGATAAGCAGATTACAAGAAATAGCAGAGGGAATAACAGGCGTTAAAGACAAGATAGAAGAAATGGACACATCAGGCAAGAAAAATGCTAAAGCTAAGAAAATCCTGGAACAAAATATCTAGTAAACATGGGACACCAGGAAAAGAGTGAATTTACAAATAATATAGATAGAGGAAGAAGAAATCCAGGCCACAGGTACAAAAATACTTTCAACAAAATCATAGAAAAAAATTTCTCTAACCTAAAAAAGAAGTTACCTATGAAGATACAAGAAGCATACAGAACACTAAATAGACTAGGCCAGAAAAGAAATTCTCTGATGACACATAATAATATAGAACAAAGGAAGAATAGTGAAAGCTTCAAGGGAAAAAAGTTAAGTAACACATGAAGGAATATATATTATAATAATAACTGAAAACACAATTGACACCATAAAAGCCAGAAGAGGCTGGACAGATGTTATTCAAACTTTGAGAGGAAGATGCCAGCCCATACTATTAAAACCATGAAAACTACTAATCACAGTTTATGACAAAGGAAAAATATTTTATGATAAAGGCAAACTTAAGCAAAAATCATCTACCTGTTCATCTCTATAGAAGATGACAGAAGAAAGTCTAATGGGAAACCACACCCCCAAAACAATAAAGAAAACAATAAAGAATAAATAATCCCATACCAGCAAGTCATAGGATGTGAGGGGAGCAACACACACCCAATAACAACAAAGTAACAGAATCAATGAACACTGCTCATTGATAACTTTTGATTTTAATGGTCTTGATTCCCCAACAAGAAAGACTAAGAGATTAGATTCAAAAACAGGATACATGAAGATAAAAAACAATAGAAAGTGTATAATTTCATCAAAAATAATAGAAAGTGTATAATTTCATCAAAAATGACCAACTTATTACTACTTGTAACTTCATATCATTCCACAAAACAAACAGAAGGACTATTGTCTCATTCATTCATGAGTACATGATTATCCTTATATCTCAAGCACACAAAGACCCATCAAAAAAAATACAGACTAATATATTTTTATCAACATAGGTGCGAAAATTCTCAACAAAATACTTGCTAACTGAATACAAAACACATAAAAAAATCTCCCAGCATGATGAATTATACTTCATCCAAGAGAAACAGGTATTTATGGATGTATAATGCAATCCTACCATGTAAAAAGACCTATCGAAAGAAAAATCCACATGATTATCTCATTATAACCAGAAAAGACTAGAGATATAAGGACATACCTCAACAGAATAAAGGATCAATAATACAGCAACCCCACAGCCAAAGCCAACCTAAATGGAGAGAAATTCAAGGGATTTCAACTAAAATAAGGAGCCAGGCAAGGTTGTCCACTCCCTTCACACCTATTTAATTTAGTACTTGAAGTCTTAGCTAGAGTAATAAGAGACCTGAATGAGATCAAGACGACAGAAATAGGAAAAAGAAGAAATCAAATATCTTAATTTGAAGATGATATGATTTTATATCTTAAAGACTCCACTTGAAGCTCCTACAGCAGATAACACTTGCAGCAATGTAGCAGGATACAAAGTTAACATGTAAAATAGAGTAGACTTCTATTTGGTAATGACAAGCACACTGTGAAAGAAATCAGGGAAACAGCTCCAATCACAATAGCCTCAAAATAATAAAAATATTTCTGAAAAACAATAACCATGAAAGTGAAAAATATGTATAAGAAAAATTTTAGAACACAATGAAATGAGATAGACAATATCAGAAAATGAAAAGACCTCTTATGCTCATGGGTTGATATGATGAATCTAATGGGAGTAGCTATCCTCCAAAACCTATTGAAAGAGTCAATTCTATCTCTGTCAAAAACCTCAATACAATTCTTCACAGAAATAGGAGACAGAAAAAAAAAAAACCTCCCACTTCATATGGAAACACAAAAATACACCGTGTACCTAAAACAACCACGAAAAATAAGATAACTGCTTGAGGCATAACCACTCCAGACTTCAAGTTTTAATACAGTGTTCTAGACCAAAAAAAAAAAAAAACCAGCATGGTGTTGGCATGAAAAACAGACATTCTGATCAATGGAATAGAACTGAATACCCAGACACAAGTCCACACACCTATGAACATCTCATTTGATAAAGAATCCATAAATACACAGAAGAAAAAAGACAGCATCATCAGCAAATGGTGCTGGTTAAATTGAATGGCTACATGTAAAAGAATGCAAATAGAATAATTTTTATCACCCTGTAGAAAACTCAAGTCCAAATGTATCAAAGGTCTCAACATACATCCACATATTCTGAATCCAATAAAAAAAGAAATATAGAATAGTCTTGAACAGTGGCACAGGAAAAGATTTTTTGAACAGGACACCAGTAGCACAGGAACCACAAACAACAATAGAAAAGTAGATCTTCATGAAACTGAAGAATTTATGCATGGACAAAAGAACTCATCATTAGAACAAAGCGGTCATTTCAGAAAGGAAAAGTATCCTTACCAATCACGCATCTGTTACAGGGATAATATAAAAATATATAAAGAACTAAAAAGACTGTAAACATCAAGAAAATAAATAACCCTATTAAATAGTAGATACAGACCTAAGCATTGAGTTCTCAAAAGATGAAACACAAATGGCTATGAAACACTGAGATAAATGTTCAACATCCTTAGTCATCAAATAAAGGCAAATCAAAATCACTCTGAGATTTCATCTTACACTTGTCAGAATTGCCAAAGTCAATAAAAACTAACAACATCGTATGCCAGTAATAATGTAGTATAAGGCAAAGCTAGTCCATTGCTAAGAGAGTGCAAACCTTAATAGCCACTAAGGAAACAAATGTGGTGGTTCTTCAGGAAGATGGGATGAGATTTATCTCAAGAGTCACTTATACCACTTTTGGCCATATATTTATAGGACTCCGTGTCTTACTACAGAGTCACTTTAGTGATAATGGGCAGAAACTGGAAATAGCTTAGATACCAACCAAGAGATGACTAAATAATGAAAATATGGTACATTTACACAGTTAAATATTACTCAGTTATTAAATCATGAAGTTCACAAGTAATTGTCCAAAAAGTATGTAATCTCTTATATGTGATTATTAGCTTTTAAGCCTTCAATAGACTTGCCACAATCTTTATACCTACAGAAGTTAGGAGCAGACTGAGGAACCAGAGGAGAAGGAAGAACTTCTTGGATAGGGGAAAATAGAGTAAAAAGTTAAAGAGACATGGTGGAGGTGGAACAGGATGATCAAACCAGAAAGCAGGAGGGAGGAGAGATAAAGGAGGAAATATGGGGAGATCAGCTAAGCTCCATCTGAGAGTTCATATGGAAACCTACTATAGTAGAAGCTTCTTAATATATGCATACTTGTGCGTATGTATATGTTTGTATGTACATATCTGAAAGAAATCTAAATGACATCACCAAATAACAGGGAGACAAAAACCCACCTAGACATCTTTTTCCAAGAAATGAAACCACCATTTCCAAGAAATGGAATCATCTAGCTGAGTTAGTGGACAAAGGTACCCCATGGAAGACACAAACAACTTGGGCTAATGCAGGGCTATTTGTTGCTCTGCACCAATTAACCGTAAGGCACTGTTCTTGAAGGCAAAGCCTACACATCTCTTTGAACATGGAGAATTTGAGCTGGTGCCTAACTAGATATTTCACCCTTTTGGATTAGTGTTTGTGGTATAGGAAGGTAGTCTTAATATTATGAGAAAAGAAAGATAAACTGCAACCCAACTATAAATCCTTTGATCTACATTGAAACATTAGAATGATAATGGCACAAATGACATTGGAGTAACCAGCCACTCTGAATGGACTCAAGACTCACTCCATGCTTAGTACTGCTCCAGTATTCAAGAACCTGAGACTAGAGAGGCTATGACCCTAGGAAAAAAAGCCAAAATAGTATTGACCTCAAAATTATATGTAGCAATATAATGACTTCTAGTGACTTTCTGTTATAGCTGTAGCCCAATATTTTGTTCAGCCACCACCAGGAAAGTATCCATTTGCAGTAGGTGGAAACAAACACAGAAACTCACAACTCCACAACTAGAAAACGTTCAAAGAATGAGAGCCCTTCAGCACACAGTCCTAAATAGAATGTCTCCATGAAAGTTCTCCACTCAGGGCTCATGGAATATTGCAAAAGAAGAATCAAGAAGATTGTAAGAGCCAGTGGGAATGGAAGGCACTAAGGAAATAACGCCCTCCAGTCACAATGAAACTGGCTTACATACAGACTCATGGAGATGTGGTGTCATCCACAGGCCCTGCACAGATCCCAGTGAGGAAAGGGGGAAGTGAACACGATCTCCTACTATCACCAACGACAACCAATCACAAAGGAAAATTTAGTTTCTAAAGGTTATACAAACCACACTTTAAGGCAGGACTCATGCCCAACAGTAGAAGGCCAACTCAAACGATCTCAATGGTATTTTTAGAGGGTTTTCTTTTTGTCTTATAATGGTTTAGCTGGGCATTATTTACCATATTGGTCACTTGTTTATGTATTATGGCTTCAAATTTTGTGTTTGCATATATTTGTGTGTGTGTGCATATATCACTGCATGTACACACATATGCTCCTCATACTTTTTATTCGTTTTTTTCTGGTCATTTGTTTTGTTCTATTCAGGTTTGTTTGTTTATTTTCTGCTTGTTTTCTGAGAAAATGGGAAGACGGTGTGGCGTAAGATGGGTTGAGAGGTGGGAAGGGTCTGGTAGGAGATGTGGGAGAGGAAACTGTGATCACCCAAAAGCAATAGTGCAGGCCGAGTCTCTCTTGCTCAAAGTGTTCATGTTTACACAGATTGGAGCTCACGATTCTTATTGCCAAAGAGATAGGACTGTGTCCTTTCCAGGCCCAACACGCAGAGCTGAAAATGGCTAATTTTCCATGAGGTGATTGTTTCTCCAGGAACGAGGTGAAGACACAATGCTAAAAAAAAAAAAAAAAAGAAAATTGGGAAACCAGGTTTCTTCCTGTTCACATTCATTTATTATCTTTTTATTATGGCATTTTGTTCATAATTCCTGTCTTATAATGGAAATTTCAGGAGTTTGTCTGGCTTTGAAATTCTTTTATGCTACTGAACACAGAAAATCCTATAGACAGCAGTGTCGGGTGTACAGAATAATGGGACTGAGGCAAAGTCGTCTCATACTGAGGAAACCCAAGACCAGTCATATTCTCAAGCATCTAGCATGGCCGCCATTTCCATGACAGGACCTTGGGACCTGGAGAAAGGGTCCTATCTGGATTTTCATACAACCTATAACACAATTGGATTGGCAGTGGATCGTGGGGAGATTAAATTTATAGTTAAATAAAATAAAATTGGACTTGGCTAAATACAGCGATCATAAGTGGTGAGATAAGGCGATGGACTGGGCAGCCTAGGCAGAGATAGGCAAGATGCTCCTGTATGAGGCTCTATTTGATCAATAATCGAACACACCTCTCTTGTAAGAAACACGCGCACCCTGAGACTTGAAGGACCTGAGAATGGCTGATGGCTTATTAATATATAAAGCAAAAGTCACACTGACAGTCTGATATTGATGGATTTCTGGAGATATAGGTACTCTCTTTCCAGAGGTAACTGGAAGGCTCAAATTCTCAACAGAGGAAGTGATAAAGGTTGTGAGACATGATAATATAAACCAAAAATTTGTTTCTCTCTCCAGATGTGGAAAAGAGGGTTAGATTATTATAAAATGTAACAGGGTTTGTACTGAGGTAAAGTTAGCTTATAGACTGAAAAGTCATCATTGTAATTTATATAAAAATATCAAGACAGTGAGTTGTGTCACTTAGCAGGTGCCACTCTTTGGCTTGTTCAGGAAGAGGTTCTGTGGCCTGAGTGTGTGAGGAATGCCCTAGGAAAAGAGAGGGTGGGCCAGGGCTGAACCAGGAGTGATAGCTGCTGCAGATGAGTGACTGGCCCTGTTTGTAAGGCCCATTTTAGGAGGTGAGAAACAGTGGGAAAGCTCAAGATTCCACCTAAAAATCTGGAAAGAATTAATCAATGTTGATCCAGGTGACCTGCCACTTCAAGAAGCTTTTGGCATATAATTTATTCATTGTCTCATCAAAGGTGCATCTATTCAGGATTTCTCACTCACTGATGAAGATGGCAGTTCAGGAAGTAGACCTGGGTTAGGGGAGGTTGCAAATGCTGGAGAAGGACTAGGAAAATTTGAAAATCAACTAAAGACAAAAGTAATGAAACTGGATGATGACTGGAGATGGCTCAACAGTCTGCCGGTGGAAATGATACTAGCTTTACGTGATGAAATCCACCCACTTAAAAACAATTGGAATAAAAGGAGAATTAATTGGCGAATGTGGAAAAGAGCCAAAATTTTAAAAAGTTAATGAAAAATTTGTTCTTTGAATGAGGAGGCAGAAAATGAAAACATCAAATAAAGGAGAGAATAAACAGCTTTGTCAGGAAATTACTGACAACCAGAAACTAATACACTCACAAAACCAATGACTTTGGTCAAGAAGATGAGGACAGTGACAACCAATCACTGTCTAAAAAGAAGTGTAAATTTTCTTACTTTTTAAATGTATATTTTATTTAATATAATTTATTCACATTACATCCCAATTGTTATCCTTTCCCTCTTATCTTCCTGTTCCCACCCTCCCTCCCTTTTCTTCCTATTCCCCTCCCCTAGACCTCCGATGTGGGGAGCACTCCTACCCCAACTGTCTGGCAACAGCCTATCAGGTCTCCTCAGGATAGCCTGCATCCCCTTCCTCTGTGTCCCCAATAGACAAGATAGCCTGCTTCTTTTTCCTCAGTGTACCCAATAGGCAGGATAGCCTGCATCGCATTGCTCTATGTGCTCGATAGGCAGGATAGCCTGCATCCCCTTCCTCTGTGTCCCCAATAGGAAGGATAGCCTGCATATCCTTCCTCTGGGACTTCTATAGGCAAGACAGCCTGCTTCTTTTTCCTCCGTGTACCTGATAGGCAGGATAGCCTGCATCCCCTTCCTCTGTGTGCCTGCTAGGCAGGATAGCCTGCATCCCCTTCCTCTGTGTGCCCAATAGGCCATCTTGCCAAGGGACAGTGAACTTTCAATGTCTGGATGAAATTCAGATTTTCATGAAAGCTAATGAGAACCTTGTTTAAAACTAAGAAATGTGAAAAAATGTAGAAGAGTCTGTACAGGAAATGAAGCAGATAAGTGGTGACTGGAACAGGATGAAGTTTATTTCACACCACACAGGTATTATTGTGGACCAGATTTCAAAGAGAATGGGCATTAGCAACCTCAAGTGTGAGTGCTCACAGACCTTCTGAAAGCATGGGAAGAAGCTGATCCAGCCATGACGCCAGTGGATGCAAACATAGTAGAAGAATAGAAGGCACTTTTCTCAGTTGATAAGACTTGTTCTCATTTTTATCTTTATTTAATTTTAATTTTGATTTTAATATTTATGACAGACAATAACATCTATATTGCTTTTTTTAAAGTTTATTTAATGTCTTGTCTAATAAACTTCCAAAACTGCTATCCGAAGTCCTCAATATCATTTGTTTACTAATCATTTTCAAGTCAAGATTAATCTGGGATGGGATTAGGAAAAAGATTTATAAAGATCAGTTAGAAAGCCTTTGCAGAGTGCCCCTTTCTGTGCCCAGTTGCCACCTTCCACTCTCACCTCATTCCACAACTGTATCCTTCCGAGGAGCTGGGATTACTATGCTATCTGTGAACTCTCTGAGATGACTGAATTAATAATTCTTACTGCGAACGTTGTCACTCTAGTGACACATCTAGCCATGCTCACCACATCCTATTGGCAGTTGGAGATCCTTGTTTATCTGGGAAGCTTAGAAAATCTATATCTTGCAGAACTGCAGTTGCAATGGGGATGAAGCTGAGTAAGCCACAATGGGTCAGTTAATTTGTGAAGCTCTAGAAAGAAAGTGAAAGCCAATCCAGCCGCTGTCCTAGCCACTCTGGTGCTCTTCCTAAGTGAAAACAGCAGTGGACAGAGAATGCATGGGTGAATGGGCATAGCTGGCTTCCAGTTCCTTACAGAAACAAGAGGCATGTGAAGTTGTTCACCTGTAGAATATAATCTGCCAACCCTTGGAGGAAAGGCAGCTGTTTAGTTCACATTTAAACATTATATAATGAATTTGTCCCCTAATGTGTGACATTTAGGGTTCTAGTTTTTCCCCTGAAATGGATGTTTTGATGAGAATGCTTGCATATAAATATTTTGATAGAATCAATTGCTACAAGTAGTATTGTGATACAAATTGCAAACATATCTCTCTAACTTGTCATTTACCTTTTGTCTCCCATAATTTTATGTGAAATGTTTGTTTTATATTGCATAATTAAACATATTATATTTTAAAATAACAAGATATCATATAAGTGATGTCTTGATCTAATCAAATCTGCATTGCCTTTCTACAACTTAATTTATAAGATCTACTAAATTATTTATTTTATCAACCTCATATTCAGCAGAGTAGCTATAAGTGTTGTCCGGTGCTCTTTAAACAAATAACAAAAACAGTTGCTCTGAGTTTCTGATTGTGAAAAATGACCCAAACTTTATAGAATGTGTAATAGGGGTTTATATTTTATGACATTAGAGCATTTGAAAATTAAGTGTATATTTTTTCCTTATGTGGGTTGATGCTTCTGGCATTTCATGTTCTATAAGTCAGTGTCCTATCAGTCCAAATTTAAGTGTGATCCTCTGCAGCAGTATTTTTAAGTTTCCTCACCTTTTCTCTAATTGGTGGAGATCTGATAGAGCCACAGCTGTTTGAAACCTCCTGCAGACTCTGCCTGTGTCAGGGGCTGGAGCTGTAGTTTGTGGCCAGGCTGCAGTCTTGCTGGAAGCACTGTGCCTCAGCAGCAGCACAGAGGTAAGTGCCTGAGTCCTCCAGCTGGGCATCCCTGATGTGCAGGGTACTGAAGAGCTCCTTAGAATCGAATGTTGACTTCATCCTTCCACTCTCCTTTGTTCCTGAAGTCAGACTGATGAGGTTGCCCCTGGGATTCTGTTAAAACCATTGCACACTCCTTATGGTGGTAGAAAGATTGCATCTCAGAGCAGAACTGCTTCCCTCGTGAAGACTCAGGGCTGAAGGACTCTGCTCCACCTCAGCTCCTCACACCACTGCTTGGAAACAAAACAACCCAGAGTTACAGAGAGGCTTTCACCAACCCTGTCCAGTGCCCCAGGAGACTCACATGAGGATGGATTTACAGAGCTTCTCATTGGCTCTCTCCTCCCCCACCACGGACACATCAGGAGAATCTCTAAAGCAACCCTCCTGAGTACAACTCACAGCAAATCCAGAGCCACAGAATCAGTATGGCAGCCCACAGGTTCCTATCCATTGCCCCCATGCAATGCTGAGAAGTGTTCTCTCAGCCTCTGAGGAGTATCAAGTCTTGTACCCAAATGCTCTGTGCTTACATACTGCAGGTTCTCTTGAATTACCCAACTTCCTCATTCATCTGAACAGAAGCTCCAACCACCTCCCCCTCCACCTCATGATGCTGCACACTTACCTGGGACTGTGTAGAACAGTGATGTAGAGCCCAGGACGCTGTGTTTCAGTGCGTGTGTGTGTGTGTGTGTGTGTGTGTGTGTGTGTGTGTGTGTGTGTGTTTGGGCGTACATGTGTGCACATGCATTTAGAGGCCACAGATTGATCTTTGGTGTCATTTTCTGAACCCATCTGCCTTTTTATTGGAGATAAACTCTCTCACTGAGACCTGGAAGTTATGGTTAGGCTAGGCTTCTTGGGTAGCAGGCCATAGGGATCTGTCTGTCTTCACTTCCCAAGCACAGCCACCATGTGCAGCTCTTTATGAGTGTACTACTGGAAACCACACTCAGGTGCTCCTGGTTCTGTGGTGTCCACCCATTTCCATTCCTGATCCAAGCAGCAGCTAGAAAGTTCCATGTCCTCTTCATCCTGAGTGTTTTATGCTACTTTGTCATGTGCACAGGAGTATGAAATCTTCTACAGTTCTTGCACCCAGAGGAAGAATGATCTAAAGTGTCACACTGAAGCCAGTGAGCAGTAATGGGTACTGTGGCTCCTGCCTGTATTTCAGCAGGACATGATTTTGTTAGAATAAATGAATCTATCTCTGTTGTTTCCACAGTAAAATCATGGACACCAGGGCAAAGAAATTTTAGTAATAAAAGATGCAGAAGGCACCTTACCACAAATTGTCAAGTGCATTTGGAGAATATAAAATTTTAAAAAACATATAGCAAACTGCTGGCAATGGACAAAGAGAAACCTTTTTGTTGTTGTTGTTTATATATAAGTTAGGGTAAAGCAGTCCTTAGTCCTTTGTTCATCCTATTTTGATGCCTGGATTGGTGGCCAAAGCTGTCTTAAGCCTAGGACACATTAAAATCAAATCAAATCAGGTAGCACAGCATTGGAGGAGGAAGACACATGGCACAGGTGGGAAAAGATGCCCACAAACCTGCATCTGCCCCATGACACAGGCAGTCCATAGACACCAGCTTGCTGCACAAACCCATGCTCAGTGAGCAAGGATGGAGAATATCCTCCAGGGGCCTGCCAGCTCTAGCAGCCTGTACCAGAAGACATCACATTGTGTGAGTGTTTGGTTGTCAATTGAGAAGGAAAGAGAAATGGAGTAGCTTGAGCATTATGAAGAGAGATGCTGTGAGCGGCCAGTCGTGCCACCTGGGGCCATGATGAGGTCCAGGTCAAAATGCCACTGAAAGCTATGTCTGTTCCAATGGCTACATGGTGGCAGAGGTTGATATCAATGTCCATGAATCATATTACCACTAAAGAAATGGAGATGTCCCTGCCCTGGAAAGCCACTGGAAACCACATGCATGTCCAGTGGCTGTGCAGCACTAGCCCTGCTCCTCACTGGCTATAGCACTTGGGAGAGTGAGCTCTGAACCTCTCATGGACAACACAGTGGAGCAGGTCCTGATGTCAAAGGCATGGATGAGCCAGCCAGAGAGTGTGAAAGCAGATCTCTCCCAGCTGCTAGCAGGGGCAGCACTTGGGAGAGTCGGTCTCAAACCTTGACTGAGCAGCACAGCAGAGCTGAACTCTGGGGGCATGAGAGCAGGTGACAGGCCCTGCTTCCTGCCAAAGGAGCAATGGTAGAGAGCTTGCTCTAGTATTGCAGATAAGGGAGACCCAGAATCCTCCTTTGCTCAGGTACCACCCAGACACACATCCAGGGCTCTGTGTTAACCCTTCCCCAAAACTATATTGTCTGTGAATGGTTGGGATGCATGAAATGGCCAGTCCTGATAATCCAAAATTGTAGGGTCTCCAGGACATAAGGTAACAACAGGATAACTTGGAGGAATCCTGGTAAGAATCCAATATCTATGGTGTCAGAGAATCCAGAGATCTCCAACCAGACCAAAGACTTACTGCAATGAACATTTATAAGTGAAGATGTGTGGACATAAGGATACACTGTGGGACACACTGTGATGTACCACAGCTTCCACAATGAGATGTTTTATATGGTTTGGTTTTTGTTATTGTTGTTTAATTATGCATGTGTATGTGTGTGTATATGCACGTGTGCTTGCTTGTTTCATTTTGTGGTGAGATTGCAAGGGAAAAGGTGGATATGAGAGGACTTGGGGTGAATAGGACTAGGGTACATGATGTGAAACTCAAAAAGAATTAATAAAAAGTCTTAAAAATATAGTACATTTATGACTGTGAAGAATGCTTCTGAAAAATACCAATGTGTTATAAATTCCTTACCCACCCTTTTCAATTTTTAATCGTTGCTGTAACTGCCATAATTATGACAGATTTCTAACCTTTTGTGGTTCTGGTGAATTCCTTTATCTACTAAAAGTGCATCAAATTATTTCCTAACTGGAAGTACTTAAATATTATGACCAATTCTCATCAGCACACTTTGTGCCCAAAGAAGAATTTATAGGAAAATCATAATGAAGGATCGGTTAGTGAAGGCAATCTTTGGGAGAGAACCTGGAGTACATCTTTCACTGTCTGGGTAGAGGGCACATTAAATAACATGGAAGTCCAAAATCTGCTGCTTCCCCATGGACACATCCGTGGCTTAGTGTAACCGCTGTCCAAGCACTGTTCACACAGGAAATGCTTCTCACAGATAACAACACAGTCTGCTCCACTCTGTAGGACTAAGATTGACCATCGAGTAATATTGAAAATAGCAAAAGGTTTTGGAGACAAAGTCAGACATTGGATATTTTTGCTAGAAATTGTCTGGGCCCATGAGACAAATCGATCCAGGGTTCACCTGAAAGAAAAAGTGGGGATTGAAGGTGGGAGACAGAGATGTGAGAAAATTGAGTCAAGTCTGGAAATTTCTGATCAAGACTCTCTTTAATGCAGAGGAGTAAGACTTTATACAACAATGTTCCACTTCCCCTAGCCCCCAGGCAATAATACAATCTCCTGAATAGCTCCCTGTAAGAAATTCCTTAATCCTCTGGGTAGTTTCCTGTAAAAACTTTCTTAATCCTCTGGGTAGTTCCCTTTAATGACTTCCATAATCCTCTGTGTAGACAATGCAAAGGTAGCCTGGAACACAAGACCTCCTTCAGCAAGGGTCAACAACTCGAAGGTCACAGTGTGCAGCCTAAGCGAGGGATTTCTAACATGGCTGAATTTAGCATGGCTCCCCGCAGAAATGAGTTGTTCTGAGGCAGCTGAGACTTGACAACTCTCCTTCTCTCCTCACTACCAAGCTGAAAGGCTGAAAGAAATGCTTCAAAGATGCAAGGAGAGAACAGGAGACTGCGTGCTCTCTACCATGGGTGTTTGTGTTCAGCTCCCCCTGCAGCCCCAGACACTGTGCGCTCAAAGCACAGAAGTACACAGCCGAATCACTCCACTGCACAGGGTCTTTCCTCAGGTGGAAGGAAGAGTCACTCTTGTTAAACTCAGCCTCAAAGCCATTCATGCCGTGAACCACTGTGTCTCCTGAATAATACTTGAGGAGCAGCTGCAGTCCTCGCCCTGAATACTGGACATACCAGTAGAGGTAAGGTGACACAGAGGCAGAGAAGCTGCATCTCAGCTGCAGAGAGGCCTCTTCAGAGACAGTGACTTGAGCATCAGGCTGAGTCACTGACTGAGCTCTGGCATCTCCTGGAAAGGAATATTGGATCAGTAACTGCATTGCGGACTTCACTGAGGCAGTCAGAACCCTAGGGTGCAGAACGCTGTACTCACTCAGAAGAAAGTGTGCCACCAGCGCTGGGAGGAGTGCCAGGATCATGGCTGAGCCTTGGGAAGGCTGCAGCTCAGTTGTGGAAGAACTCTCTGGAACAGGACAGTCAGGATCAAAGCTAACACAAGAGCTTGAAAAGAGGTGCAGAGTGGGGTCACTTGGAGAAGTCTCTTACTCAGATAAATACTGTGAAGCTGCTGGCACAGGCCTGGACAGTTTTGAGTATCTGATTCTTGTCACTTCCCTTGGCTATAAACTCAGCCAGCTACAGGAAGGATGAGCTCTGCCCAGGTGGTGAAGATTTTCAAAGGAAGTAAGAACACTAGCACGTGAGTGCAGCAGCGCCCTCTGGAGGCCAACTGAGGAACCAAATGTCCTGAGTGTCCACAGCCTGCCCCCTGCTGTGCTCTTATTTCACAGACTAAGCAAAACTTTCACAAAGCACATTGCTTCTTTTGCTAGCCTATGATGGGATATTAGTCCTAGCATCTGGTAGAATTCGAATGGCTTGTTGATATTAAGACATTATGAAACCAGGTTATGGGATGTACCCCAGAGTTCAGTTGCAATTGTCTATGACTGAGTGTGAATGGTCATCACAGCCATGGTGGTGATGTGTGATGGTGCAGACATCGCCCTTGGTGGGCAGAGGCTCTGCAGCACAGAGCAAGAGGAATATATATGATGTTATATTACCTCTGTTCTCTATGACAAGTTGTGACTCTATATGGTAAGGTTTTACTGGTAGAGCTACAGGAACTACAGCCCTGAGACCTTCCTGCATGGTGAAATGTCTTCCTGGAGAGAAGCTTGTGATGATAACCTTTAGATTTTTCTGAGCCAGTGTAATGCATCGGCTAAATCAGAATTTGTATTTTCCTTGATACCAGGAAGAAAACGAAGTTTTTCCTTTCATCTACTCCTTCCTATAGGGATTGTCTTTTCTGGAGATGGTGTATTTATGTGGTGAATTGTGACTAGTTAGTCTATGAATGAGCCTGTGGACTTTGTGCATGCCGGTGTGTGTGTGTGTGTGTGTGTGTGTGTGTGTGTGTGTGCTGGGTGTGTGTGTGCTGGGTGTTGTGTTTGCATGTGCACGTGCACTCCTGTTTATTTAAAAATCCCCATCACTTGAAGAACAACAGTGTAAAGGAAGATAAACTAAAATGTACAAGCCTTAGAAGAATGATGATCATGGACGAAGTCAGACTTACAAGTACTTCCAGAAAATGACTAATTAGAGTCACACTAAAGTTTGATCAGAAGGAAGCAAATCAAAAACAAAGAACAGCAATTAATTCATGCTGGCCTTCAGATTACTGTGCTGGTTTGCAGAGCTCAGCATGTGTGAAAGCCAAGGGCACCATATTGCCTGGTGCTCAGAGCAGTGCAACTTTCTTGTCACTGGGCAAATACAGTAGAATTCCTCACTTCTCTCTGTTGACAGAATTCAACCCCCACAGCTGAAGAACATCTTAATATCTCTTGAATCATTAACTTTATGTCTTTTTTAAGATATCATTACTTCTTTTTTCATTAATTTCTTAATTTATTTTACATTCTGATCACAGCTTTTTCTCCCTCACCTCCTTCCAGTCCCTCCCTCTCACAATCTTGCACCATTCCTCCTCTTTCTCCTCAGAGAAAAAGGGAAATGCACCCATGAATCTCACAAATACAGTTATCTGAGAAAAACTAGCATCATGGTAAAACCAGTTGCCATTCCAATGCAGATAAGGAAGAGTCCACGTGCCTCTACTCCTAGATGAACCTCAGCTCGTGGATAAAGACTTTCAGGTGGTAAAAGCTGCAGACAAAGGTAAGATCAGTTTCTTCCATGGACAAACTCCCACACAGCTTCTCTCACCCCACCTTGTCAGTCCTGAACACATGTCTCTCTCTCTCTCTCTCTCTCTCTCTCTCTCTCTCTCTCTCTCTCTCTTTCTCTAGAGAGAGAGAGAGAGAGAGAGAGAGAGACGAGATTGGAACAAGTATGGTGATGAGATAAATATGAGCAAAGTGATATGTTTGAATAAAAATTTCATAAAGAAACACCTTGTTGTGCACATTGAATAAAAAAAAATGATTTTCTGGGTACCATTAATCTTTTCCCCTGTGAAAATCCTAGTAAACAGATAACTTAAAAAGAATGTGAGCTAGCATGGCAGTCTCTAAATAGGAGTAAAGAGAGATGTGCTGTGAGAGGCACTTCATGGCACTGAGAAATACTAATGTCCAGTAACAGATTTTCTGTTTCTGTAAATAACTTTGTACACTTCCTGAAATGTGTTCCAAAGCATTGGAAGCCATTCTTTCATTTATCCCTCATGGTGAACTTCGCAGTAGATATTACCATTAATCACATGCAAGGTGGAGAAATTAAGAACAAAACTCATCAAGAAGTCTTCTCAGTTCCCCTCAACTAATAAGTGATAGATACAGAACGTCTACCCAAGCCCTACTCTGCAGGATGTTGCTATATGGTTCAAGTGAAGAGGAATTCAACAACTGTGGCCTGTGCACTAAATACTAAACAAGAAAACATATGGAAATCACACAGCACAGAAGCTCCCTCAGACACCGGATCTGCTCCCAGAGTACTCCATGAACACTAGCAGGCACACAGAGGTTGCAGTGTCACCCACAAGACAAAGCTCATGGGGCCTTCTGAGGTCTACATGACAGTGAGTCCTACTGACTGCTCCCATGGCTTCTCCTGGGCTTCTGTGGTCTGTCACATGTCTTACTGCCACTGTGAAAATTGCATGCTGGGAGATTTGGAGGCACAGTGGAACACAGCAAGACCTCACTGTGTCATGCATCCCACAGCAGTTTCTTCTACTTCAGTGACTTGTTTTTACATCTCAGGATATCTCTGTAGTACAAAAAGAGGCAGAATATAAACATAAATTTCACTTGGCAAAGAAAAATGTGCCACTTTGGGCAACAAGGCTAAGCCCCATATCTTAAGCAGTCTTCTACTTTCCAGCCCAGAACACCACAAATCACTACATGAAATATTGCCACATCCGACAGATGTAGATCAAACACCACAATCTTTTTCCAGAATCCTCCCTGTCGTTGGTATCACAGCGTTCTAACTTCAGATCAGCAAGGATAGCTGCTGCTACCACAAGGCCTTCTAGACATTTAACTCATGAACACTAGAGGGCAGCCGAGAGCCCAGATGAAATATCAAATTCAGTTAGACCTCTGCATCCTTACACTTAACACAGGACTGCAGTAGAGACTTGGTGAGATCATCAGCGCTATTAACAAGTGAATTAATGACTTTTATACCTGCTCATCCTCAGGTAATGTGTACTTAGGCTTGACATCTTTTTCTCTATTCCCATAGGTCAGATACAACAGTAATGCCACCATTACTGAGACATCCAGTCACCCTGATCATAGCCTCTGCTTCTCACAAAACAAACAGATAAAAAAGCAAAAACAAAAACAAAAACAAAAAAACAGAAAACCTACACATTAGGAACTGCTGTCTTGCTACATTTTGGCTGACAATAAAGCTGAGAGATGCTATTGAGTTAGAGAAAGCTGTGTCTCAATCCAGAATACCAAGAATGAGAAAAATAAAAGCTGTCTTACAAGGCCGTGGTGTCTGAAGTAGATAGATTGTCAAATATGTCATCTCTCATACATGTTAAGATGAACTAAAAGTACTTCAATTTTCTTTTTTCTCAGTAAAACCTTTCTCTTCTTCTATGTTCAGATCTGTGGTTCATTTTTCTTTTCATGTAGGTTTGAAGATGGAATCTTCAGAAAATGTAAGCATCTTTTCTTTAAAGATAGTAATTATTTTACTCATCATTCTGGTCTTATTTCCTCCTGACAACACTAATAAAGAGCTGGCATACTTATGCTAGAATTTCATTTTCCTGATGAAAAACGAAGTTGGGTGTTTCATATGCTCATTTATTGAGTATAATTTTGAAGTGGCTGAGCTTTATCATTTCTATTGATTGTTTCTTTTCTCAGTGGATTTATAAATTTCTTATATGCTATGTATTTAAATCCATTTCAGAAATACAAATGGAGACACAGGCACTGTAACTCTTGTGCATAATACTTGGGATGCTGAGGAACAAAAACCAGGTAATATTTTGAGGTCAGATTGAGCAGCATGACAAGACTCTATTTCTTAAATAAAATTTAAACATCATACATTGCAAAAATAATGTTCCAGTGTGCCAATGGAAACTAGCATCTTAATTTTGTTGTTTTGTTTTAGGCAGAATGCAACTATTATGTTAGGTGTGTTCAAACTGGCAATCCTCTGCCATGGGTATGCAGGTTACTCAAAATTGCAGGCAAAGGACATCCAGTCTATCTTCAGTATCTTTGACAAGGACAATTGCAAACGGTTCATCGGATGGTAAAAATATGCATTTATTGTACCAGAAGTTCTTTAAAAATTGTTTCCCTTGGTTTTCCAAGAAGGTGGTGCTGACCACATACTTATTCTGATCTACAGGAAGGAGACTAAGGACCATACTGAGATCCACAGACTTCAAGATCTGGAGACCACTAGATGAGAGAGGTCTGCACAGTGTCAACCACAGGTAGGTCTGGCCTCTTGTCATCCAATGGTCCATGGGGGATGGGAGCCCAGTCCTCAGAGTCTGGACCAGAACCTACCTGCCAACTATGAACTGCGGTTGTACTCTATTGCACCAACTCAGTATATGGGACTCAACTCAGGGCAGTGAAGCACCAGAGCTCATGGTTTGGGGAGATGCCAGCGAAATAGGTGCATTGGTTCTCAGACAATCCCCCCATAAGCCAGTACACAGGAAGCCCCAGGTGCCACATGGGCCCAGGTGACTGTAGACATGTTATCCAGCCACAGCTGCCTGCACTCTGAATGGGATTGGGCAGGAACCTTGCT
Organism: Acomys russatus; assembly: GCF_903995435.1. NCBI lineage: Eukaryota > Metazoa > Chordata > Mammalia > Rodentia > Muridae > Acomys > Acomys russatus. Next base: position 82,708,075 of record NC_067139.1, on the reverse strand, counting down.
ACTGTCCCCAGCATCCTGGAGCTGCTGGCCCTGGGGAAAATGCAGGAAAATGGGTGATTCTGTCCTCAGACTGATCCATAAGTCCTGAGAAAGCACCAGGAGTGGGTGACCACATGAGAACAAAGCCAAATCCCAGCGCTGAGCATGCTTGCATCACCTGTGCTCTCTATCTCCCTCTCTAAAAGATCTGTGGGTCTCCTGGCCCTGGGGGACTGAAGAGGGAGAATCAGGGCCTGCCAGTCCACAGAGGGACCCAAGGCCCACACAGGGGCCCAGGCAGCTGTGGACACACCCTACAGCCACAGCTCTAAAGCTATGCACTCCGGTTTACTGATCTACAAACATAAGGGAAGGGTTCACACTTCCTAGCATCTGGACTGGTTCCCACCATGGATAATTGGGAGCTTTGTCTCTGAAACTGAACTATGGGTAGTGTAACTCCAGCCTGGAGTTTCTGGCACAGGAAAAATGCAGGAAAATGAGTGGTTCTGACCTCAGACCAACCCGCAAATCTTGAGAAAGTCCCAGAGGCTGGAGACCACACACACACACACACACACACACACACACACACACACACACAATGTTGAGTGTACTTGCTTCATCTGCATCCTCTGTCTCCCTCTCTGACTGATTTGTGGGCCTGCTGGTCCAGGGGGAACAGAGAATGTGGAACGGGGTCACAAACAACATAGACAGCAAGATGAATAGAGGTCTGCATAAAAGTGTAGACAACAAATCCCAAAACAATATGGCATCTCCAGATCCCAACTATCCAAAGAAATCAACCATGAGAATTTAAACACAATTGAAAGAAAAAAATTGACCTCAAATCAATAGTAATGAAGATTATAATGGAGTAAATGAATGAACCCACAAACCACTGCAGGAATATGCATCCAAACTGAATGAAGACATTAAATGGCCCTATAGAGAGGCACTAGAAGAAATTCAGGAAAAGACAAACATAGAGATGAAAGAAATCAACAAAACAGTTCAAGATCTGAAGATGAGAATGGATCCAATGATAAAAGTGGAGACAGAAGAAAGCTGGAAGCAAGAGAACTCAGAGAAGCAAATAAGTAATGCAGACCTTGGTTATCTAACAGAATTCAAGAGATGGAGGAACGAATCTTAACAGTAGAAGACACTATGGTAGAACTTGAAACAACCATCAAAAAACACTAAATCTGAAAAATTCCTGCTACAGAACATCCAAAAAATCAAGGAAACCATGAAAAGATGAAATCTTAGGATAATAGGAATAGAGGAAAGAGAAGACATCTGGCTTCAAGGCCCAGAAAATATCTTCAACAAAATCATAGAAGAAAATTTCTGTAATTTAAGGAAGGGGATGCATATAAACATACAATAGGCCTATAGAACACCAAATAGAACAGACCAGAAAAGACAATCCTCCCATCACATAACTCTCAAAACACAAAATATATAGAAAAAAAAAGAAAAAATATTAAAAACAGCAAGGAAAAGGGCCAAATAAGATACAATGGAAAACCTATCAGAATTACACTCGACTTCTCAGCAGAGACCATAAAATCCAGAAGGGCCTGGACAGAAATCCTGCAAACCCTAAGAGACTACAGATGCCAGGCAAGACTACTTTATCCAGTGAAACTTTCAATAATCATTGATGGAGAAAACAAGATATTCCATGATAAGAACAAATTCAAACAGTACCTAACCACAAATTAAATAATCCTATTTCTCCTACAGAAATAGAAGTGGTTATTAATAGTCTCCCAACCAAAAATAAATAAATAAAAAGCCCAGGGCCAGATGGTTTCAGTGCAAAATTCTATCAGACCTTCAAAGAAAAGCTAATACTGATACTCTTCAAGCTACTCCACAGAATAAAAATGGATGAAACATTACCAAACTCATTCTTTGAGGCCAAGGTCACCTTGATACCTAAACTTCACAAAGACCCAAAAAGAAAGAGAATTTCAGACCAATTTCTTTTATGAACATTGATGCAAATGCTCAATAAAATACTTGCAAATTGAATCCAAGAACACATAAAAAACACCGTTCACCATGAAAAAATAGGCTTCATTCCAGGCATGCAGGGATGGTTCATTATAAAAAAAAATACATCAACGTAATTCACCAAGTAAACAAACTGAAAGAGAAGACCCACATGATCATCCCCTTAGATGCCAAAAAAGCATTCGACAAAGTCCAACACCCATTCATATTTAAAGCTTTGGAAAGATCAGGGATACAAGATACACACCTAAATATAATAAAGGCTATATACAGCAAACCAATAGCCAAATCAAATTAAATGCATGGAAACTCAAGAAAATTCTTCTAAAATCAGGGACCAGACAAGGCTACTCACTTTTTCCATATCTCTTCAATATAGTTTTTGAACTTTTGCCCAGATCAATAGAACAACAAAAGGAGATCAAGGGGGATCTAAATGGGAAAGGAGGAAGTCAAATTATGTCTATTTACAGATGATATGGTAGTGTACATAAGTGACCCTCAAAATTCTACCAGGGAATGCCTACAGTTAATAAACACCTTCAGCAAAGTGACTGGATACATAAATAACTCAAAAAATCAGTTACTCTCCTGTATACAAATGACAACTGTGCTGAAAAAGAAATTAGGGAAACTACACCCTTCCCAGTAACCACAAGCAATATAACTCTAACCAAACAAGAGAAAGACTTGTTTTAAAAGAAAACTTCAAATCTCTGAAGAAGGAGATTGAAGAAGACATCAGAAGATGAAAAGCTCCCTTGTTCATGGATCAGGAGAATTAATAAAGTAAAATTGCCTATTTATCAAAGGCAATTTACAGATTCATTGCAATCCTATGAAAATACCCACAGAAGTTTTTAAAGACATTGAAAGTTCAATTCTCAATTTTATATGAAAAAAAAAAAAACAGAATAGCTAAAGCAATCACATACAATAAATGATCCTCCGAAAGAATCTCCATACCTGATCTAAAGCTGTATTATAGGGCAATAGTATTTAAAACAGCATGGTACTGACAAAGAAACAGGCTGGATGACCAATGAAATAGAATTGAACACCCAGAAATAAATCTACACACATTTTGACACTTGATTTTTGACAAGGATGCCAAATCTATTCAATGGAAAAGGGATAGCATCTTCAACAAATGGTGCTGGTATAGCTGCATGTAGAAAGATGCAAGTAGGTCCATATCTATCACGATGCACAAAACTCAAGTCCAAGAGGATTATATACCTCAACATAAAATCAGAGACACTAAAACTTTTAGAAGAAAATGTGGAAAGGAACCTACAATTCATTGACACAAGACACAACTTCCTGAAGCGAACTCCAAGAGTCCAGGCTCTAAGGTCAAAAATTAATAAATGGGACCTCATGAGGCTGAGAAGCTTCTGCAAGGTAGAAGGCACTGTCAACAGAACAAAGTAACAGCCTACAGACTGGGATAAGATCTTCACTAACCCTATATCTGACAAAGGTCTAATATCCAAAATATATGAAGAGCTCAAGAATTTAAACACCACCAAACCAAATAACCCAATTAAGAAATGAGGCTCAGAATTAAACAGAATTCTCACCAGAGGAATATCAAATGGCTGAGAAACACTTAAAGAAATTAATCATCAGAGAAATGCAAATAAAAATGACTCTGAGATTCCATCTTATACCCATCAGAATGCCTAAGATCAAAAACTCAAATGACAGCACATGCTGGCGAGGATGTAGAGAAAGAGGAACACTCCTTCATTGCTTGTGGGAATGCAAGCTAGTACAATAACTTTGGAAATCTATCTGGTGCTTTCTCAGAAAAATGGGAATAGGGCTTTCTCAAGACCCAGCTATTCCACTCATTGGAGTATACCCAGAAGATCCTCCACCACACAAGAACATATGCTCAACCATGTTCATAGCAGCCTTATTCATAATAGCCAGGACCTGGAAATAACCTAAATGTCCCTCAGTTGAAGAATGAATAAAAACTGTGGTATATTTACAGTATGGAATACAAGGAAATTCTGAAATGTATTGATAATTGGATGGAACTGTTTTAACTCAGACCCCAAAAGACTCACATGGTATATATTCACTTATAACTGGACACTAGCTCAAAAGGGACGTCCCATGAAAGTTTTCACTTACCAGGAGATGAGGATAGATGTGAGGACTTCCTTTTGTGACTCTAGGTGAGGGAAATATGTAAGAATGGGGAAATAGAAGCATCCAGAGGGTCCTAGAAACCGACAAAAAGAACATCATGATGGGCAGATCTGGACCCAGAGTGCTCTGCTCAACCTACTGCCCTAACCAAGAACAATACATACAATAAAGATCGAGACCCTATTCAGATCTAGTCAATGGTGAGGATATTCTCCATAGTTGTTTTGAGAGCAGCGACTGACTCTGACATGAACTCTGGTGCCCAATACTTGACCACTTCCTCCTGGTGGGAAGGCTTGTTGGCAATCAGAGAAAGGATAAGCAGACTACCAGGATGAAAATTGATAGGCTTTAACCATATTGTGAGGGAGGAGATCCCCTTCTGTCATAGACCTAGGGGAGAGAGATAGGGTGCATGAGCGAAGGAGGGAGGAACAGGAGGATAGAAATGATGGGATAACAATTGAGACATAATCTAAATAAATTTATAAGAAAATAAAAGTTAAAAAGAAAAGCCAGCAGAAATGTGATACAATGAAAAAAGTGCTAACTATATTTCTAGATCTCAAGTCAAAATATTATAAGTGATTATCTTAGTGTGTTGTGAAAATTTAGAAATTAATAAAATAATAAAACAATAGAAATTGTGTGTCAAGAGAAGGAAAAAACTTGTTCCTATACTGGGAATTGAACCAAGGTCTTTATATGGGTTAAATGAGTGTTTAACCAATAACCTATACTTTAAGATCCATTTAAAGCAGTTCCACACTTTTTTTTTTACTCAGAATTTTAAAATATACATTACTTGGGAGCTATTATGAGTTCATTCTCAAAGGATATTAGACTATTAAGTTAAAATCTTGAGATACCAAGATTTTTTAAACCAGAAAGCCTTAGCCTTTGCACAAATTGATTTTTCTTTTTTATTATTAAATGTTTTTATTTTTACAGACACTTTTATAGTGTTATACATGTATACAATAAACTGCCTACAGCAAGAAGAACCACAAAACCATAAGAAATTATATATGTTATATTCATAGTGTTTTGGTTATTTGTATTTGGTGGCCTTGAAGAAAACACCTTTCCTATCTTGGTGAGTCTAAAATGGAGTGTAAATCACTATCTATCATATCTCATCATTATCAACTAAAAACATTTATCTAGACCTAAAAACATCTTATCCCCTAAACAACTAAGCTTAATTGTAAAACTAATCTATCTGGTCTTCAACCCCATCAGAGACTTGAAAGGGAATAAAATAAATTACCTGAGGAACAGGTAACTTGTTCCCAAATGAGAAGAGGAGAGAGATAATTTGCTGCCTGAACAATCACCCAAAACTCTTATGATGTTGGAAAATCTTTTTCAGGCTTCTGGACCAATATACCTGATGGACATGTTGTGAAGCAGAAACTATTGAGAACTTGCTTACCCTGTCCTGGCAGAGTTTGGCTGTCAACTCTGCCTGCACCAAGCATGCTTATTTCTAGGCAGACTTCTGTCTGTTGTGGAAATGAGGTTATTTTGCCTGGTGGCTTGTTTGCCACTTTTGAAACCATCTCTATAAAGAGGTTCTTTGAGGCCCATCATCATCTTTGAGGTGTTGCCTGCCATTAACCTGTCTCATTGTCAATGAATCTTTGAAATAATAAAGACATCTTTAAATGACAAAAATGAATGTTTCCCTTGTTGACTTCTCTCACTTCTAACAAAGGATCAGGCTTTGGTTTTTCAGAGTAGATAATGTGAATTTTACATTTTTAACAAGATTTTGTTATTTGCATTTAGTGAGTCCGCTAAGTGCATATTGCCTTCCCTAGCCTACATGAAATCCTCCTGCCAAAGTCAGAGAGGTGGACCTGATGGACTCCTTAGCCCTGAAATTATTTTGTTGTCATTGTTGTTGTTGTTTTCCTTTTTTAATTTAGGAAGGCTTGCTAAAGTCACAGTGAGTCACTGAAGTCTCACATTATTATTGACTAGGGATCCATGTGACATTGTGTATCATTTGGTATTTATTTTGTTAAAGTGGGAGCTCCAAAGGTCCATGCATTCATATGCACAATGCTTACCCTATATTGCTATATCTCTCTGACAAGATTTGAGCTCAAGTATACTTTTCCTGATATGAGAATTTCTGTGCTATGTATATGTTAGACTCAGATCGTCAGAGTCTATTCCTGGAAGCTCAATGAGACTCAGAGTCCAGAGTCAATGCAAAATCAAAGGAATTTTATTGAACTGACTCATCAGGATCCATCAAGCTCAGAAGAGTTGTAGACCCTGTCCTGCAAAAGCTGAGGGTTTAAACACCCTTTACAGAAGCAGAACACAGCAACAGTGGTTAGTTAACAACTGATCAGCTAGCAAAGGTGACCTTTTGGGGGTTGGGAGCAGTTGATTCTGGCCGATGTTTGAGGTAAGATATGTGGATGTGGCCTTTTTTCAGAAGCCAGTAAATTCTGAGCAGGGTGAGGTGGAAGACTCTGCTGGGCTAACAATGATAACTTGCTCTGTTTGTTCTTGCTATCAGCCTACAATGCTATTGTTAAGGTGGCTGAGCTCAGGCCACCTGAAATCTTATATCTACCCCTTTTCCTTGTAACTATTCCAATCTTGGGATAGTCTAGTTATAGTTCATGCTCCTCTAGGTGGTCCCATCATTTACATGGGCATATTCTTATCTAAGCATCATTATTTGGACAGCATTTATTCTTCCTTGGATGAAAGTCAGCAACTTATTCAGAGTACATGGGCCAAAGGTTAGAAAGATTATGAGAACGAGGAAGGTGCCAAGGAGAGTGGAGATTAGGGTAGTGAGCCATGTGGATGAGGTGTACGATGACTCAAACCATCCTTGTGTGGCCTCTTGCTCCCATTTGTATTTGGCTTTCATTTAATTTGCACGCTGATTTCTACCCTTTGATTGCCAGGTTTTGATTTTCATGTTTATGAGAGGTATTTCCTGAAGACACCGGCAGTTCATGATGTATCTTAACACGAACAGTTAGCCTGTAACTTTTAATTGGGGTCTTGAAGCTATTTACATTTTTTGTTATTACAATTTGTGTAACCAACCTAGAGAGGAGAGCTGGAATGTAAATTCAGTTAAAAGCGCTTGATACTTTTGTAGAGGACTCAGATTCATTTCCTGGCATCCTCATGTTAACCCCATTCCCTTCAATAACTCCAATACCAGGGAATTTATAACACTTTCTCATCTCCATGACTTACACACAGCACATACTTATTCATGCTGTCAGAACAGTTACACATACGAGTGTAGTGGATGTAAACATGTTTTTGTTTTGATCTCAAGTGTATGATTGGAAGCTGCTTTGTGTGAGGGCACGTGATGTTTGCCTGCTGGAAAAGGAACTACCTCATAAAGGAGCATGGTCTTAGCCAGTTGAAAATCATCCTGGTAAGGACTCCAAGAGGAGATAAATAGGAGCCCCCAAAACCCAGTGGCTTTGCTTTGCTTACTTTGCAGTGCTTCATATCACTTAGCTGTTCATGGCAACCACTTTGAATTGTTCCTAGAGAGAAACTCTACAGAGAATGATGCAAAGTTGCAGCTGCTGCAGGTGCAGTTTCTTTTGCTGGATTGTTGGTTTGTTGTTTAATGGGTCTGCTGGAATCCTGACAATGCAGAGTGGAATTGCCCCAAGGAACTGAGTTGAAATAGATTTCTCTCTCCTGTCCCTATTAACATTCTTTACTGCCTATCTAGGGTAAGTGTGTTGGAAGGGAGGTAGAGGCATTAAAGAATACATAATAAAGAAGGTTTAAAAAGATCAAAGCATACACATAACATAAAAATAATTAAAATTTCAAAAACATAACCGGAAACACATTTCTCAGAGTTCCCTTTTCCATGTCACTCTTTTTGGGGGGATGGACATGGGAAAAGCAACTTTAGAAGTCTTCAAAATAGCTGCCACATATCAGGCCCAAGGCGTGCATGCAGGATGTCAATGAGGTTCTAGCGCTGTTTTCCATTAACTCTCTACTCCTCACTTCTACAGCTTCTCTTTGTTTTGGGTCAAGTATGTGTGCAGCCTGCTGGCAAATGGCATGGATTCTTCTGAAATTTCCCCCAAAATAGGAGAGATTGAGTAGGCATAAGGATTATCTTTCTAGATTTCAACTACCACATGGGTTTCACAGTATTTTCACAGGCCTCCGAATATCTAGGTTCTGTGCTCAAGCAATTGTACTGCCCAACTTCTGGTCTAGTTAACCTTCATGTACCTCAGGTTCTGTGCTGGATGCAAAGACAAAGGTCTGTGGGGATAATCCAGGAACAATCAGTATTTCACAGGGTGAGCTCTTTATAATCTTTCTCTGAACACTTCACTCATGATGGTGCAACTTTTCTGAGTGTAACTTTCACAAGGAAATTGTATTCTTTGCTTTCCCAGATGCTTTATCTGAGGTATGTGCAGGTGCCAATTGAAAGTGATACTAGTGGTTTAAATTATTGTGGTGCAGGATTCCCAACTGTAGAAAATACCACACATCTTCTCTTTGATCTATTTTTAACTAAATGCTTTCCAGACAAAGTATCAACAGAAAGCTGCTCACCATAACTGTAAATTGCATAGAATGAGGTTTTACTGAGAAACGCACCACTGATATGGACCACAAAGGAAACATCCACAGTTCAGCTCATCCAGTGTGTGCAGGTGTGCCTCTGAGCTGGGCTCCTGAGATGGGATCTGCTTAAGGAGCTTCAGTTTTTGTTCAGCCTGTGCCATCAATTCAAACACTGTGGGCCACTTCCCAGAGCACACAGAAATACATCCCCGAATCTTCTAAGTGTAAGGGTGAAATGACAAGGCTGATGGACTTGGCCGATTTCTGGAAAATCACAGAATATTGGCCACTCCTCTCATTCTTAGTAGAAGAAGACATTTGGCGAATAAGGAAAATCATCTTCCCACTAAGAAGCTGCTTGTACCAATAGAGATAGTAAAAGTTATAACTTGTCTCATATGAACAGTCCAGAGTGACTCTTCCTCCATCTTGTATGCTTATCCTTGTCTGGACCTGAGTCACTTTCTGGGAAACAGTGGATCCTGCAGAACAACCAGAGGAAAGAATAAAAAGCTTATCTTGTGACAGTATAAAAAAAACATTGCTAGAAATGGGTACCTTTACACCCAAAGACAAACTTAATTGAAGACATATTCCACTTGCTTTTCTCCGATCCCACACACCCCTGAAGCCCATGTGAACTGCTGTATGTATAGGGCAATGCCTCCTGTTTAATATCTTTAGCTATATGTAAAACATCCATATCAGAGAAGGCTAAGACCAGCAATACGTGCATCAAGCTGTTAGGAGGCATGTCACAAACGTCCTTCTGTGTGAGGGTGTCAACTCTACCTCAGCTCAGCACTCATTGCTTCAAGCAGGAAATGACATTTTGTATGACCATAAGCCACAAGTTCCATGTACAGAAGGAAAAAGTGTGGCTCAACCCAGGCTTTATTTGCTTCCTTGTCATTATTGGTAGTCAGAAGAGACAGTGCTTAAAAGGGAGGTTGGGGGGTGAGGCTGCTTTGAACACATGGGTGTTATTCAGTGAGGTAATTTGGAGAAACACAAAGGCAAATTCATCATGAGCCATGTGTGATATGAAATGTACTTATAGATCATTGTCATACGTTTACTTCTTACCATCTATTGCCTAATTGTCTAATTAAGCTTAATAAAAAATAAAGCCCTCATGGACCATGAATTTCTTGTGAAACACTGGCATTTGAAATAGACATCTTCCCTTGCTGGTTGCTAGGGTCTATCGAAATCCAGCAATTAACAAAGCTATTTCTAAAACATGTGGTAAAGGTCAGTCCATCTTCATTCTCCATTTACTTATGTTCTGTGAAACTGTAATCAGGAATAAAATAATAATTTTTAGAGACTAAGGAGATGCTCAGTGTGTCCATTCCTGCTGTGACTCATGAGGCCCCACATGTGGATATCCATCGGCCATATAAGGATCCAGATGCTGCTGTTGTACCTGCAGTCTGATGCAGAGACAGGAGGATCCTAGGGTCTCACTAATCAGTCAATTGGTGGTCTAAGCCTGTCAGGGCTCTATATAACTAAAGCCTATTGCATGTGTATGACACGTATAACCGCCAAGCACTTAGGGGCATGTTAATGCCACATGAATGAGTAGTTGCATTTTTGTGTACTGTTGTTTCATGATTTAGAATATAGCTCTCAGTCCTTTATTTGCTCTCATTATTCCAATGGATGATTTAAATAACACAAAAGCTGATCAGAAGAGAAAATACAAGCAAAGTCCCTGAAAAAGCTCTAGTTCTCCCTGTGAGGCTAATTAGCAGACCAATATGTTTTTCACAGACTAGTTTCTGGTGTCTGAGGTCTGTTCCTCTGCCATTTCAATGCTGAGTGCTGAGGGCACATGCTCTGGACTGCAGCCTCAGTAGCTAAGCAGCACATCTCGGGAGCCACAGCAGCCTGGGCAGCTCAGGATGGCTGTAGCCCTCTCCAGAGCAGGTGGACGCTGTCCATGCTGCAGGGCCACAGACTCTGAGATGTGGCTTTGGAGTACACTGGGCTTAACTGCTGAGACACAATCAGTTTCATTCTAAGCGCTGCTTTGTCTTTCCTTGTGGTTTAATTGATACTTCCCACTGAAGATAAAGCTTAAGGCTGATGCAGAGATAGCTCAACAGTGAAACGCACACATTGCTAATGATAAAATTCAATTACCAGGACATGTTTAACAAGTTAAATGGCTTTCAAAACCTGCTACTTCACCTTTGAGTACGTGGATGCCAGCTTTTGGCCTTCACTTGCACACAGATGTGTCTGTCCATGTATACACACAAGTCGGTGTCTACTCTCATGGATATGGGTGCTTGCAACCTAGCCCATACACAAATAAGTAAATAAGTTATTTTAAAAAGAATAAATTTTATATTTAAAAGAATAGAAAAAGTGATCATTCATTCAGGAAAATCAGGATAATGGTTGGCTTCCTTTGAAAATAGGGAGGGATGTCAACAGAAGAGAGAGAAAAGACAGATACCACTGATTATGTTTGAAATATACTTAAAGATTCTTATTGTTCTATGATTACTTGGAATTACATTACATGGATATTTTTAATGATGTTATCCCACTTGCTCTGGCACTAGCCCCCTCAAGAGACAGATGATCTAGCAAAAAGCCAAGTGCCAGGCATGGAAAACCTCTTTTCAATATGCTGATCATGTGAATCCAAGAGGCTCTCAGGAGAGTGTTGGCTTTTTCTGTTGCCTTTGATTGTCTCTCAGAGATCAAAGCCAAGTCCCTAGTGAAGATGCCATGCACTCTGAATGCAGGACTTGGAAGACCTGACCTGACTCTGACCTGAATTCCTCATCACTGACCACCAGTGTGATAGGTGCTATGCAAGGTGCCAAAGGAAGTCAGCATCAATAGACCTATCTGGATGTGATGCTTTTGTACAACAAAGAAGAGCCCAGCAAAGTGTTTGTAAAGGTGCAATGGTGGCACTGATGACTCCGTGGTAACCAACGGCTCCGTAATTAGACTTACGACTCACTCAACAAGAGGGAAGTCAGGGTCCATATAGAACCCGAGCTAACTCCTCAGACCTAGTGACAGTCGGTCTTAGAGGAGAATCTGCTGCTGCCACTTTACCAAACCAGCATTCTTATCAACTGTGGTCAAATATTTGCCGTACTCCCACATGTGTGCGCACCTTTCATAGCTCTCAAGGAGGATTTTCTTAGATGGAGATGATCACAGAAAGTCAGAACTGGTCAAAATATAGAGAAGAGCTGATCATTGGAGGTTCACACCCACCAAATACATCTTCAACAAGACTCCTGAAACTAAGGCTCATAAAACATTGAAAAAAGAAGGCAATAGGAAAATGTAAGAGCCAGAAGAACAGAGTGTCTTCTGCAAGACTGACTGCTAGAAATGATGGAGAAGCAGTACCCTTGATGGCACAGCACTATGTTTGCACGACACGTCCTGAACAACGATGCCAGCAATAGGCATAGAAAATTATTGCCAGACATTGTGGCTTCCTTTTTCTCTATTCTACCTTTCCATGTCCCCTTTTCTTCTTTCCTTACAGTCCTCATCACTAGGTAGGAGAGAAGAAATGATAAAGTGGAAAGTGGGTAATGTTCTTTTTAGACTACTCTCTTTTTATTAGAGGCAGAGAGTTCCTTGGGACAAGTTTGTTCCTTGCCTTCAGGATTGTAACTTCTCATTTCCTTCTGCACAACTAATTGAAAAACAGCAGCCAATAGCATCCAGCCAAAAACAGCAACCCTGCCACTTGGGGACCTAGCATTTATACCTCCTCTGAAAACTTTCCAGAATTCCAAATGTCACACACTAGCAGAAATTCTCTGTATCTGGCAATGTGTTCCCCTGCTAGATCACAAGGCAAACCATAGTCACTTTCTGTGAAGAAGCCTTATATCCTCACATCTAGGGTTAAAACAAAGACATAGTACCATAACATTTCTGTGTTTTTTAAAAAGAAATCAAATCTCTCACCACAGGAAATGTCACGGGGTCCCATCACTAGTCAAGGAACTACAAGTAAGTACTGATGACAGAGTGAGAAATGGTCACCCCAGGGAAGAGCCATGATTACTGATACAATAGCAAGAGGTCAGCACTGAGATCATATGCATAAAAGCAACATTAGGCAGACTCAGCAAGTTGTATTTATGAAATTGTATGTGTGCATGTAAATGCATGTGTGCATCTGTGTGTGCATGTGTGTGTGTGCATGTGCCTGCATCTCTCTCTCTCTCTCTCTCTCTCTCTCTCTCTCTCTCTCTCTCTCTCTCTCTCTCTCTCTCTCTCTCTCTCTCTCTCTGTGTGTGTGTGTGTGTGTGTGTGTGTGTAAAAACAACAATAATCCTAGAGAGGCCTTTGATTGAAAGTGAAACGTACACACCTGTGTCTTTGTGACTGCCTCCTGCCTTACACACTTAAATTTCTTGAAGTTAGAAGACATATAAGAAGCAAAACAAGAGGAAGTAGAAGAGGTTGGTGGTCATGTAAATCACCACTTCCATAGTCATCAGAGGAAATTAAGGTTAAACAAATGTCTTTGTGATTGCTATCCCAGTAACCAAAGTCAAGGTCTCCTGACACTCGACTGTAACAACCACACACTGACAACATCATTGATAAGAGTGTAGAAAGATTGGTCCTTCACAAATTACAGTTGCTGCAAACCAACCACACAGACAACTATTTGTACAACCACGCAGGAAAACAATTCCCCTAAACTAGTTAAGGGAATGCATCTGAAACTCCAGCTGTCCCTGAGGAACACAGGGAGACTGGAGAAAAGCAATTTGTGACTTCAGTTTGGACTGTCCCTGGCCTGAATTAGTCTAATTCTTACACTCACTGTGTCCCCTGTCCCCCGCCCCTGCAAATGAGAACCTCTCCACACTCTGCCAGGCTCAGCTCCACTGCAGAGCTTTGCTGGGGCTTCAGCTGCAGGTTTGTGTGTGGGCTGCAGGTGCCTGGAGAGCACTGTGCACTTGCTGCACAGAAGTAGGTGGCTGAGTCCCCAGGCTGAGAGTCTGCGATGTGCAAGGAGAGCTGTTTCTCACTTTTACTGAAGAAGATGGTAAATCGTCCATCTTCCTTTTTATTGGACACAGATAATATGGAGGTCAGGAGTGCAGGGCCTTCCCGAGGAAGCTGCCGGTACCATGGGAAGTAGTCAAATGCGCTGTTCTCATAAGTGCAGTTCAGGACTGTGGTCTCTCCTTCCCAGACAGTCAGAGACTGGGGACTTTGTTTCACCTTCTCCTGGTCATGTCTCTCCTTCTGTTGGCCACTGACCCCTGTGTAGAGAAATAACAAGCATCATTAGGTCTCCTGATGTGCACTACCTGCTCATGATTACTACATTAACTATTTTGTCTGCTGCTCTAATTCTCTCATACCTCCAAAATAATCACATAGCCTTGTATATGTGGTTTATCCCCCATGACTCACAGGCTAGGTGAAGGCCTAGGACTAAAAACGATGCTTTCAGAAATTTGTCCATTCCTCCTAGACTGAAGCTAGCAGAGAACCCAGGTGGCTTTTTATCTCCCCACAGAAGACTGACTCCATCGTCATAGGCACCTCAATTGTTTCAGCTGGCTCCGCCCTTCAAACACTTTGTCTAAAGCTGTTTCTAACATAGGAAGTTCTCTCCCATTTTGATCAAATTTGGTATTGCTGAAAATAGAGTCATGAGAATCAGAAATCCCATCTTTACTATATCTTTATGCATAATTACTAGAAATGTGTGCTGGTATAGTCATCAAGAATAGCAGTGTGAATATTCTGAGAGAGAGAGAGAGAGAGAGAGAGAGAGAGAGAGAGAGAGAGAGAGAGAGAGAAAGAGAGAATGGAGAGGGGGCAGAGTGGGGAAGGCAAGGAGAGAGAAAAAACAAAAGCAGAAAAAAGATAAAAGGAAGAAAGGAAGACCAGAAGGAAGGAAGGTAACAAAGAAGGAAGGAATGAAAGAAAGAAGGAAGGAAAAGAGATAACAGGAAGAAATACCAGTGACCAACCTAATTACGCTTCAGGCACCTATCCAGAAAAAATAGAATCATCATATAGGAGAGATACTTACATATGCATATTTATTAGTACACAATTAATGATGGGCAAAAAAGTAAAGATGATCTGAACATAGAAGTTGAACAAATGAGTCAGGGAAGAAGCAATGGGGACAGGGAAAAGGAGAGGACTAGAGAGAGTAAAGCCAAGAAGAATATGAGGAAATCACCGCATATGCATTCCATTTAAATTTCACAACAAACACTAATTTGTGCAATGAATGTGTGCTGATAACTTTGATAATTATATAATTAGAGAAAAGATAAATTAAAATTTTTCTCTAGTCTAGAAGCTTATACACACATACATAAAGTGAGTTAAGAATGAGTTACTCTACATGGGGCAAGAATATGCCTATTAGACACCACAGACCAAAAAATAAAAAGTCAGTGCAAAGAATAGGTTACATCTTTTGGTATTTTAATTATGTTGAGTTCTGTCACCAAGATCAATAAAATGACCAGAAGCAACTTAGGGAGGAAATTATTTGCTTTACATTTTGGACCTCATCATTAAAATAAGGAAAAGTAACTCAGGAAGTCAACAGGAATAGTGTCAGGAAACATAGATAAAGTTGTTTACTGGTTTACTTCCCTGGCTTGTTCGTATTCTTTTAATACAACACAGGACCTTCTGCCCAGGGCTGACAGTGCCATCAGTAGACTGGGCCTTGCCTCATCAATTGTTTCTCCCCATCATATATGACATCCCCACTGCATTTTCTCCTCCATTCTCTCCTCCCAGTTACTCTCCCACCCTCCACTTTTTTCAAGATACATTCTTCTTGCATTTCCCTTCACAAAAGGGCAGGCCACCCAGGGATATTGACCAAGCATGAATATCAAGTCCACATCAACTATTAATAGAGAAAATGTCCACAGGCATGCCTCCAAACCAGTATGACAAATACACATTTTATTGTGCTTTCTTTTTCCTGACTATCTATTTTGTGTGAAGTTGGAAAAAATTGTGCACCACAACTTACTGCCTGTCAGCCTGACACATTGAAACAGCGTTATTAAGCTATAATCTTTCCTTTCTTGTTGATCCCAAGATCTCAATTTTGTATGACAATGTAAAACAAAACATAACTTTTAAATTGCCAGTTTTTTAAAAAAAATTTCAAAGACGTTAAAAGTTCAAAATGTTTTAAAATATTTCTAAAGTTTCCTAACCTAGGTACCTGTAAGATCCAAAATAAGTTACAAATGTCTTGTTAGAAGGGGTATAAGCCAGGGCACACTTAAATTAGACAGTATAAAATTGTAGTACCAGGCCTTAGCTTCTCCTTTGTTTCCTTCAGTCCTAAAGCTTGCACTCTAACAAAACAAATTGCCAAGTTGTGTTTCCAGACTTAAGTGAAACACTGACCTCCCAGACCACAGCTTGTGAGGCCACAACAGACACCTGTGTGTCTACACAAGATGATGAGGGGAAGGATGTGATCCCTGATTCTCACTCCAGTCAGAGAAGATTCTGATGAAGGATAGGACTGAACTGGCTTCAACCATATGAGCAGATTTCCCAGTGGAAAGGACATATGACATTCTTGTAGAAAAATATTATATCAGTGAGGCAGGAGATTGGACCAAGTATGGTGACAACCTTAGAAATGTACATCAGAGAAAGTAATGTGACCCTGGCCTTGAAGGGTAGCATGCGTCTTCACACTTGAAAATTCTTATTTGTCAATACTATGGGCCCTGGACAAGCAAATATAATATAGGTCAATGGCTAGATGGTTACACGTATTAGGTCTCTAATTAAACTTAAGTAACATAGGTGATAATGCTTTACTTGTTTTAAATAGTTTTCAATCCTAGCTTATTGAGAAGCATGTCGAAGAGCCACAGTTTTCCCCTGCTCTGAAGCAGCACTGCCCCTCAGTGGTCACACAAGAACTTCCTCACTCAAGAGTCCTAACTTTAAAAGCCCATGCTTGAGGGACTTCACTGCATCTTTCTCCCGAGCCAACACTTTGAGATGGAGAGAGATGTTGTCTTTGTTGGGCCAGCTATCAGATGGTTTTCTTATCTCTCTCCAGTCTTTTCTCCTGCAGCATCACAATTATCCATCATTCTCTCATGCCAAAAACCACTTCCTTCTGGAAAATGAGAGAAGCCCTTCATAAGACATGAGGAAATGAAAATGCTTGATATTTACAATAAGCATGTTCCCCATCCACTCTAGCATGGCTATTGTTGGCCTGATTCAGCTGTGTCCAGGCAGCCATGTTGGTGTGGATAGTTCTGACATTCCTAGGAGACAATCTCACAACAAACTCCTTTATCTTGTGTCTCTTATCATCTTTCCTCCTGTCTTTGGTGTTTCTTGAGCTTTAGCAGGTACAGGAGCTGTATTGAAGACTTATCCATTGTGAGTCAGATACATAACTTGGCTTTTAATTGGTTGAAATTTTTTCAATGGCCTCCATCTTTTAGTAGTCATGGATCTTGGAGGAGGATCCATAATGACCACTGTACTAACCAGACAAATTTGTCACTACATTCTAATTATTTATATTTAGAACATACAAGATCATCCAGAAAGTCTGCTCATTTCGCTCTTCTTAGAGTGAGTCTTTCATTCTGTTTTATTGAGTTGTAAGAGCTTTTTGGGGATTCTATTAAAAATCTTTGAACAATAAATATGTTTTGAGCACTTTCACATGGACAGTATTCTCTTCATTTTTTCTTTCTTCCTTTCTTTCTTTTTTCTTTTCTTTTTCTTTTTTTATTCAATAGACAGTAGGCCCTTTAATATGGGCTGAAGCTCAGACCACTATCCTTCCTGATGCAAACATGATAGAAGAATGGTGAAGAGCTTCAAGGGAAATTGGGGAAGGAGATTATGAGTTACAGGAATTCTGACCTTTGGGCATGTTGGGTGGATGCTGAATCGCCAGGGGCAGTTTTTTGTTTTTTAATCTCAGAACATTGGGTACTGATTATATCTAGTTACCCTGGTAGAGATTCTGGAGATTGCTGGCAGGTACAGTTTATGGCAGTGCAATGTCATTCCCAGAACTCAGGGAGAAGCCAGAGTCACCTAGAGGACAAGTTCTCACAGAATATACAGACCATAGCATTAGTTACAGAACATATAGAACATGGTATTAGTTTGACCCTTGCATCCTCCCTCTGACAGGTTCACTGAAGGCCCAATCATGGGTCTTCCTGAAACGTATTCCCCTGAGTTGGCCTGTTGTAGAGCCAGGTACTATACCCTCATGACTATTAGCTGGATGGTTGCCAATCTTTGCTTGAAATAAAGGGGGCCACAAAACATGACTGGTTTAAACAGAACTAAGAGCCTGTTTTTCTTGTTATAGTCATTTGTCTCTAATGCCAGAGAGTTGCCCTTGACTTAACATTTCAGCCTATAAAATGGGAAAATGGGTGAGGTCATTCTTTTCTGAAACCTCTTCCTGCTGGCATTAGGGTCACTGTTATCAGGGCTTAGAAAGGCTGAAAAGCTAGTCAAAGGCTAGGTAATGGGACACCTATAAAAAGTTTTTGTTTAGCAGATCCAGTTGAAAAGACAGGGAGTAGTCATGTCTGCAGGGCTGGTTTACATTGGCTTCCAGTATGTCCAGATATCAGAAAGTCTAGATCGAGTCTGTTATCCAGATAAAAATCTGCTGAGAGAAATACAGACTAGGGACAGAAGTTAAAATTGTGTCTATAAGACAGCTGGAGTAGATATATGCCTTTGAAACCCAGTAAAAGCATGAAAATTCTCTTCTCAGTCCAGAAGCCTTGATATGCATGTCGGACAGAATCATTTTTAGCATGAGAAGTTCCCTTAAGTGTATATACAGAATAGAACCAAAGAGAAATTAAAATCTTGACACTGGGACTTATTTATATACAGTCAGTACTCCACCAGCTTATCATAACTCTATTGATCTCATTTTTCATATATTTTAAATCTGCAACTTGCATTTATGTACCTTAAAACTTCTCTTAAGATCCTTTAATTTTAAAACTTGTACTTACCAACATCTCAACACTTTCTTAGACCCTCAAATGTTTAAAATATTTCATCTATAACTTACACTTATTAACTTGAAACGCTTTCTTAGCACCTCTAACATTTGTAGACAACCTTTAAAAAACTTCTTGGAACACTTTCTTAGACCTTCTAACATTCTTAACTTGTATGTATCAACCTTTAAATGCTTTCTCAAACCCTCAAGTATGTTAGGTTCACATAACTTGAACTTTCATATCTTGAGACCTTATATAACTACTCCCTTTTTCTATCCAGGTATTTGCCAAGAGACACAAGCAGCTGTTGTTTAGAGAAGATAGCTAAAGACAGACAAGGATTGAGTACATATATGCGGGCCCTCAAGCTTGCCAGAGATCTCTGCAAAGATTTGGCATGGCAGATGACTTCCACCATGGATTGTGGTTTCTGGCTGCTGAGCAAAACTGCTCCCAATATGTTGCCCTCTGCTATGGATCAACCTAACTGTGGACAAAGTAGACACCTGGATAGTCATTGTCTCATGTTTCTGAATACGAGGTGAGGTCAATCTCTTCCATGTTCTCCTTCTACACAACAGCCTCTCATCTTCTGTGCCTCTGTGACTGATGGCCAAACTATCTGGGACCGTGGTGCCATGTTACTATAGGAGAAAACTGGGACCTGTCTAAGTACCAAGATATGGCTAATCATCTCTGTCATTTTAATTTACACATAAATTTGTCTAGGTTACAATTTATCCTTCTCAAGTCTCTGGGTATACTGATGGCTAAGAAAATGTTAGACTGGCAGCTAGGATAATTAGATGCACTCTTTATTTTCTTAAAGATGTTCAGACGTATGTCTAGAAGAGTTTAAATAATGATGAGTAAAGTTAAACATATGAAAAGGTAACTAGGAATAATTAATTAGAAGATTCAATAGTTTTAATTTATCCCAAGGTCTTGTATAAATTTAATGACGTAGCAGTAGACCTCTAATCATGCTATTTTAAATTGATGTGTTGAATAGGACCATCTCAGTGTGGTGGCATCAATCTGTGCAAAGTGATCCTGGGTTGTGTAAGGATGCTGATTAAAGTGAGTCTGTGAGTGAGTTAGCCACACACTCCCTCCATGGTGTCTGTTTGATCTCCTTTTGAGTATGAACCAGCACTGGAATATTGCCTGGAAGAGAAAGCTAAATAAATCCTTCAGCTTCCAGGTTGTTTACTCAGAGCGTTTTATCCCAGCCACAGAACTGCAACGAGAGCCTGCAGCTCTCTGCCTCTGCAGCTCCTGCAGCTTAATGTTCTTGCAGTTGCGACAGTCCTTCTCCTCACTATCCCTAACCTGTCCACAACTGTTTAATTGGAAAGCTGACTTTGCCTTTCATTCCTTTTCCCACTTACCATGTATGAGATCAGCACAGTGAGGCTTGCATGATCACATGGATTCTTTCCTCACATCAACTTCTCTGTTAGTTCTAAGATGGACATTTATGCTTTGGGAGAAACTGTGTATTGAGAAATGAAGATGAAGACTGAAGTCCTGACCCTACAGGGCCAAAAGATTATCTGAAGATACAGGTCTACCAGTACAGGAATGAAATATTAAAGCAGGCAGATGTTCTGTGGTGGCTTTCTGCTGTCTTGTGACTGGGAAGGGCCACACCCACCAAGCTGCAGATTTGTGTACATGCTGCAGGTGTGTGGGCAGCACTGTGCATCCATAGCACAGAGATAAGTGCCTGAGTCTGTGATCTGTGAAGAGGAAATGGACAAAGAGCTGCGACATTCCTTAGTGATGGTCATGGAAGTCAGTCTTCCACTTTGCTTTGTTCCAGAAGGATTGTAAAACAGACTGATGAGATGTCCCCCAAGACTTTGGTAAAACCACTGTACTTGGCTTGCAGAAGTGGAAAAGTTGCATTGCAGTGTTTCATTCTCTCCCTCCTGCAGAACCAAGGACACAGGACTCTGCTCCACTTGCTGCCCTTTCACCCCTGAGTAGAAATAGAGAAAGAGACACAGATGTCTGTTATTGCAGTGTCCACTGAGCCCTGCATGCACCCCATGTCCTTTGAAAAGGTGGGAGCTCTGCAGGACTCCTGAGCTGCTTTCCTCACCCCTCCATGTGATGAGGCAAATCTCCTCAGGTGCCCTGAATGTGGACAGCCAGATCCACAGCAATCCTGGGTGCACAGAAGCCCCAGCAGAGAGCATAGCAGCCTCTTCATGGTGCTTGTGTGGCTGCTGGAGACAGAAGCAATTAAGCAACCCCTGGGCTGTGGTGTCAGGGTGGCTGGTGAAGTTGCCCTCCTCCTGCACCAGTGAGCACCACCCATGCCTGACCAGACCCTGTTGATTCCCTCCCAGTCTTCAGAGCCTGAAGCTCCTCCCACACCAGACCTGAATGAGCCTCTGAGTGGAGTACACTTGGGGAAGACAGGTATTTTGAGATGATCCTAGGGTTGTATGTAGTTAGTGATCCTGGAGCAAGAGAGCCCAAGGAGAATATGCCTCAGCTGCACACAGAGCCTGCACACTCAGGGAAACAACAGCCAAATGTTTAACTCAGGAAACAGGTGCATAGTCTAACTCTGACTCTTTATTGGGGCCTGAATGATGGCTCAGCAGATAAGGGTACTTTTGCTTTAGTTCCATTCATAGCATCTACATGAGGTGGCTCATAGCAGACTGTCACTCCAGCTCCCAGGGATCTAAATTCTCTTCCATTTCCTCAGAATCTGTACACAGGTACCACACATTTACACAGACCCACTCTCATACACATTTTAGAAAAACAAATGTAATCTTCTGTGAAATAATTTAAGTGAAATTACTGCAATACAAAACAAACAAAAAACCCTACACAAAAACCCAGAAACATAATGATATAAGTGTAATGGTTTCCTAGATTTGGAATGCATTGAAAATGTGGGACTGGCATGAACAGTTCAGCTTTGTTCTAAATGTTGTTTCAAAATATGACCCCATGAAAGGAAGTGTGTTGGGGAAGAGTAAGGTAGGAGTGCTGCACTCCACATGACAGTGCAGCAGTGCAGGTGTGCTATGGCGTATGGTGACTGCATGGACACTGCACTGTGTGTTTATAACAGTAGAGGAAGGAATTTTAAAGTTTTCACCATAAAGAAGAATGCTAGAGAAATAAGACTAGTTATGAAAAGTAAACACTCATTCTCTTTAAAAGTAGCCCATGGCCAAACTAATGTCCTGTAAGACCATCATTGCCTCAAACAGTATTAGAGGAAGGAACAGCCTCCTGTTTGATAAGAATCCTGTAGTGTAATTTGGGTAGAATTTTACCGTTATGGAAGAATATTGTTCTACAGGAATGAGATCATTTCAAAGAGGCATAAGTAAATGTCAGCTAAGATCTGTCACATAAGAATGAAACACTTCCAAAGAATCCATTTCCAAAGACTGTCGGCCTAGGGAATTTGTGAAATCCCTGAAAGTGCCTGAGGCTGGGACCCTGTTCCCTTCTATCAGGTGACTTGCATCCAGCCTTGCACTTATTTGACTCAGGCCAAAAGGGCACCCAGCTGCCTCAGTCTCATTCTCAAGTAGGAAGACTTTCACCTTCCTGCACTCAGTCCTTCATGCCTGAAAGGATGACTTCCTGGTGTGAGCTTCAGGAGCCCAGGAGACCCAGGTTAGGATGTCTCACATGCAGGAAAGGACCCTGAGGGACAAAGAAAGGGCAGATACCCTTCTGCTCCACAGCAGCGACAGCATATATGTATATGCCAACACCAGGCTGGGACATAGTCTGCTCTGCATCCTCCTGCAGCACCAGAGCTGTGGAAAATCAGCTACAGGAGCATCTCTGTCCAGAATGAAGCCACACAGTTCTCTGTCTGTGAAGACGGACTCGAGAAGAATGACACTCACAGAGCACTTTAAGCTTCAGGGTGAACAGCAAAGGCAGAAAGGTGAGTAGGAAGCACCTCATTCCTCCTGGGAGATTCCAGGAAGCTAGGAAAGCCTGAAGAGTGGTAGAGGTAGACAGAGTCTGTTATGAGTTTAAGGACTTTTAGATACCTTCCTCTAGGGACATTGGAGAGACAATTAGGAAGAGACACTTCCTCTCCCTTGGCATACCTCTGCCATCTGTGTAAGAATGTTCTGTTGTTGGAGTTCTTACTGATGCAGTGGAAGAGTTTTAGAAAAATATCTATTCACCTGTTTCATATATGAACATGATATATTTAGATAAGACCCACCATCACACTGCTCCCCTCTCCTTCCTCCCAGAACCCACTATATCCCGCTCCCCATGGAAAAGCTAGAAAAGCAAAATCGGGGCTTTACAGCAAGAGGAAAGAACTTTGGGAGTAAGTGATGCAGAAGTAGATAGTACAATATCAAGAGAAAATATAGGAGATATGTTAAATGCAGAGGAGAGTGGCTGGGTGGGACTGAGAGGAAGGCTTGGGAGTTTATTCACATCTATGAAGAAGGTGTTTACTTATTAGAAAGGAGTGCCCCCTAGAGCCACATGGAGAACCAGGGGGTTCACAATTGAACTGCACTTCCCACTGTCGTTGCTACCTTCCCAGGGTGCATTCCAAAGCTTTCTGATCATGCACAGAGGAAGGTTGGTTTATTTTAATTGTAAATCTTGTTAGATTTTTTTATATTTTTAATTTTTTATTATTAATTTATTCTTGTTACATCTCAATGGCTATCCCATCCCTTGTGTACTCCCATTCTTCCCTCCCTCCCCCTTTCCCTTTATTCCCCTCCCCTATGACTGTTCCTGAGGGGGATTACCTCCCCCTGTATATGCTCATAGGGTATCAAGTCTCTTCTTGGTAACCTGTTGTCCTTCCTCTGAGTGCCACCAGGTCTCCCCCTCCAGGGGAAAAGGTCAAATGTGAGGCACCAGTGTATGTGAGAAAGTCATATCCCACTCTCCACTCAACTGTGGAGAATGTTCTGACCATTGGCTAGATCTGGGTAGGAGTTTAAAGTTTACCGCCTGTATTGTCCTTGGCTGGTGCCTTAGTTTGAGCGGGACCCCTGTGCTCAAATCTGCCTATCATAATGTTCTACTTGTAGGTTTCTAGTACCCTCTGGATCCGTCTACTTTGCCATTCTCCCATGCTTCTCTCATCTAGAGTTCCAATAGGATGTCCCCCCCCCCTCTGTCCCAAAATTAGAAATTGAAATGTTTGAAAATACGTTAGAGTGAAAAGAGTTTCAGAATCTTCACATATTTGAAAATAAGTGAGGAACTTAGCATTCAGAACACTTTGTATCTACTAGCGTTCTACACACCACCATAAAATGCCTTAGAAAACCATGTGTTTGATGTTGCTGGGAGATATTGATTCGAATAAACATTGTAAAAGTACACTTTTTAAATATTAGGGTTTCCCATCAGAATGACTAAGTTCAAAAATTCAAGTGACACCAATGCTGGTGAGGATGTGGAGAAAGGGGAACACTTCTTCATTGTTAGAGGGGGCACAAACTAGTACAACCATTTTGAAAATCTATCTGGCTCTATCTCTGAAAACTGGAAATATGGATTCCTCAAGACCCAGCTATTCCACTCCTTGGAATATACCCAGAAGATTCCCAAGCACACAAGTATATATGCTCAACCATGTTCATAGCAGCCTTATTCATAATAGCCAGAACATGGAAACAATCTAAGTGTCCCTCAGTAGAAGAATGGATAAAGAAACTGTGGTACATATATACTGTGGATTACTACTCAGCTATTAAAAGCAAGGAATTCCTGAAATTTGTGAACAAATCGATTGAACTAGAGATGATCATAATGAGTGAGTTAACCCAGAAGTAGAAAGAGTCAAATGGTATATACTCACTTATAACTAGACATTAGCCCAAGAGACATGTTCCATGAAACTCTTCACCTACCAGGAAAGTGGGATAGATGTGAGGATATCCTTTTGGGACTCGAGGTGAGAGAACTATGGGAGAATAGGGAAATAGAAGGATCCAGAGGTTACTAGAAACCTACTAGAAGAACATTATGATGGGCAGATCTGGGCCCAGGGCCTCCACACAAACTATGGCACCAACCAAGGACAATAAGTGCAGTAAACATTGAACCCCTACCCAGATCTAGCTAATGGACAGGACATTCTCCACAGATGAGTGAAGAGTGGGGACTGACTTTTACTTGAACTCTGGTGCCCCATAGTTGACTATGTCCCCTTGATGGGGAGGCTCAGTGGCACTCAGGGGGATGACAGCAGGCTACCAGGAAGAGACTTTATACCCTATGGTCATATACAGGGGAAGGTGCCCTCAGTCACAGTCATAAGAAAGGGGAATAGGGTGAAAGTGGGAGGGAGGCAGGAATGGGAGGATAAAAGGGATTGGATAACAACTGAGATGTAATATGAATTAATGAATGAATGAATAAATTTAAAAATAAAAAATAAAAAACTAGGGTTTCCAAGATGGTGGTGCCCTGTATGCACCATATCTGACCTACTGCATGGAGACCAGGGAGTTGATGGAGCCACAGACTACTGGATCTAGAGAACTGTAGGTGAGTGGGGTCCCCCCACCACAGATCATGGGTGGGCCTGGCCCCGGGTCAAGGAACAACCTGGAGGTCCTGAACCCACTCTCCAGACACTTGAATGGAACCACCTTTAGGCTGCAGCTGGCCATTAAAGCAGAAATTTACTGGGTGGGGCGGTGGTAAACCAGAGCCACTGGTCTGAGGGGTCTCAGGGGAACTGGTGAAACTGCCCTTCGGTCCCTCCACCTACCATATGCCAACTTGCGGAGATCCCTGGGCTGAGTGAAAGCAGAGGTGCCTGGCCCACCAAGACGAGCTGGAGTAGGAGTGCAGCTTGTGAGCTTACCGGGGCCCAAACTAGAGTCATACACAATGGAATGATCCTGCAAACATGAGCAGTTAGAAACTAGCTTGGACTGTTCCTACATACTCGACAGGATCTCCATGCTCTTGGGAGAGGCTGGACACCCCTGTGGTGTCTAGTCACTGAATTAAAAGGCATTTAGAGCTCTGAGGGTCTGTGAGTGGTTCTGATTACAGGGCTGCAGGAAGTGCAGGCAGCTTGGAGCATGCCCACGGTCTGAAACGGTCTTGTCTCTGGCCACCTAGTATTGATCCTGCACTCTCCAACTGACAGATCCTAACTGGATCAGCTCCCACAGGCCCGCCAGGATCACCCATGCTCTCAGGAGAAGCTGGACACCCCTGTGGTGTCTAGTCGCTGAGCTAAAAGGTGGCTACATCTCAGAGGGCCTGACCCAAGCAGGGCCCTGTCTACAGGCCCACAGGAAGTGCAGAGAGCTTGGTGGTTTGAAACGGTTCTGTTCCTTGGCTGAGGCATACCAATCCTGCACCCTCCAACAGACATAACCTAACTAAATCAAGTTCCACAAGACCAGCAGGATCCTCCATGGTCTCAAGAGATGATGGACAGCCCTGCGGGGTCTAGGCACCTAGTTAAAAGGTGGCTCCAGGTGAGGGTCTGACCCAGGTGGGGTCCTGACTACTGCAGGGCAGGAAGTACAGGCAGCTTGGAGCTTGCTGCAGTCTGAAACGGTCCTGTCTCTGGAATGCCTCATACTGATCCTGCACTCTCCAAAAGACAGAACCTAAATAGATCAGCTCCCACAGGCCTGGAAGGATCTTCCATGCTCTTGGGAGAGACTAAAGTTGGCTACTGCTCAGAGGCTCTGACCCAGCTGGGGTCTTGGCTACAAGGTGGCAAAGGACAGGCAGTTGGGATCAACATACCTAACCAGAGTGCTTGCCTGCTGACCTTGGTCTAGGTCTCAAAACAGCTGATCTTAATTACAGCAGTAAAGTGAAAGGGTCCAGACAGAAACCCACTTCTGCTGACTCAATCTGGAGCCTAAGGTGTAGAGCAAAATCTCCAGAAGTGGAAGCTAGACCACCTGCCTGTTCTAGGGAAGAACTCCCTGATCCCCACAGGCAAGGTCACATGACCTATAATCATTCACCAACTATCCATTACCAAATATACCTCCCAACATCAGAGACACCAAAATGACAAAAGGACAGCTTAAGAATGCAAACAAAAACGAAAACAGTTCTGCATCTCCAGATCCCAGCTATCCCAATGAAAGCAAGCCTGAGAACACAAAAACAATTGAAATACAAGAAAATGACCTCAAGACCTTAGTAAGAAAGATGATAATGGAAGAAATGAATGAAATCTGTAAACAACTGCAGGAGGATGCAACTAAGCAGGTCGAAGACATAAAAGACATACAGAGAGGCAATGGAAGAATTTCAGAAAAAGACAAACAATAATTAAAACAGATCAAGATCTGAAGATAAAATGGAATCTATGATAAAGGAACACACGGAAGGAAAACATGATAAAGAGGACTCAGAGAAGAAAACAAGTATCACAGAGGTGACCTTCTCTAACAGAATCCAAGAAAAGGAGGAATGAATATTGGGACCTGAAGATACAATCATAGAACTCGAAACAACCATCAAAGAAAATGCTAAATCTGAAAAGTTCCTGACACAGAACATCCAAGAAATAAAGGAAACCATGAAAAGACGAAAGCCAAGAATAATAGATATTGAGGAAAGAGAGGACGCCCAACTCCACAGCCCAGAAAATATCTTCAACAAAATCATAGAAGAAAATTTCCCCAATTTGTAGGAAATAAATATGAACTTACAAGAGGCCTACAGAACACCAAATAGAATAGACCAGAAAAGAAAATCTTCCCACCACATAATAATAAAAACACAAAATATACAGAACATGGAAAAATATTAAAAGCGGCAAGATAAAAATGCCGAGTAACATACGATGGCAAACCTATCAGAATTACACCTGATTTCTCAGCAGAAACTATGTGTTGGGTCCCAGCCCACGGGAAAAAATTGAATCAGGGTTCACCTGAAAGAGGGAGTGGGGATTGAAAGTAGGGTACAGAGATGCGAGAAATAATGAATCAAGTCAGGAAATTTCGGATCAAGATTCACTTTATTGCCAACTAGCAGGAACACATATAGAGTAAGGTCAATAGGATCTATTCTTATCTCACTCACCCTAGCCCCCAGGCAAGAATACAATAGCCTAAATAGCTCCCTGTAGAACTTCCTAGTTCTCTGAGTAGTTCCTTGTAAGAACTTCCCAGATCCTCTGGGTGGTTCCAAGTTGAGACTTCTCTACTTCTTTCAAAGGTAAATAGTCCAAGAATAGCCTAGAACACAAGACCTCATGAGGTAAAGGTCAGCAACTTGAAGGTCACAGCATACAGCCTAAGCAGAGGATTTCTGACATGGCAGAATTTAGCAAGGGTTCCCACAACCATGAAAGCCAAAAGGGTCTGGAAAGAGGTCCTGAAAACTCTAAGAAAACACAGATGCCAGGCCAGACTACTATACTCAGTGAAACAATAAATAACCATTTATGGAGAACACAAACTATTCCATGACAGAAACAAATTTTAAAAACTATACACGCCACATACAATCTTCATTTTGAAGAACTCAAAATTAAATGAACATATGCTAAGCTGATGAGAGACTCACTTATCTGTGTAGCCCCCCTGGCTTTTATTATAAAATGCAACATAATTCAGGAGTTACACCTGCCATACTCAAAATTCTGTTCACAGAAAAAAACGCACAAGTGGGCACCAGGAGGCAGAAATTATGAGCATCACCTTCCAATTCCACTACCACAATTCTCGTTCTAGCAAGGTATTTTTAGGGTTATCTTGCACCAATCTCCCCCCTCTGTGGTGTGTGTGTGTGTGTGTGTGTGTGTGTGTGTGTGTGTGTGTGTGTTTCGGAACATATACATGTATGTGACCATAAAAAGGAAGTCATTTGGAACCTTAACAGGAACCATTGAGTGAGGTAATTTTATTCCAAAGGCAGAATACAAAGGGCAGAATCCTCCTCAAACAGATCAGAGTACACAGCATGGTAGCAGTGACTAGAAAGGAGGATAGAATGTGGGAAACAATTATGCAGGAGAGATAAAGATTCCAACACCAGAAACTGTCTGGACATAAACCAACATAACTTTGAGTTAAGAAACCAAGGAGCAACTAGTCACGGTGTAAACCAGCATTAGCTAAAGGCTGTGAAAACTTGATGGCAACACCTATGTGTACAAGGAAGAGACAGTGGGTTGCATAAATAGATCCAACTCAGTCACTCATGCTATGTAGTTCTATAATACACTTATGGCCACTCCATCATCAC
Source organism: Acomys russatus (assembly GCF_903995435.1). Taxonomy (NCBI): domain Eukaryota; kingdom Metazoa; phylum Chordata; class Mammalia; order Rodentia; family Muridae; genus Acomys; species Acomys russatus. The sequence continues at coordinate 82,679,039 of NC_067139.1, read as the reverse complement.
TGGAAATATAAGTTGAGATAGAGCGGTATGGGGTGAAGAACAGTCTTCAAAATATTTTACTTTATTAAAATTCATGACCACTGCATCTATTGCATCTGTTGTGTATGACACTCAGGTTTTTGCACCATTAACCCCACTCTAAATATTTTTCCATTCAAAAGAAAATATTTTGTATGATTTATCACCTACATGTTCCATAAAGAATATGTTAATATAATAGTTTACCACACTAATCCTCATATTGTGATTTTATATGCATGAATCTAGCCTTGGAGAAATTAGGTGAATTTATAAAACTCCAATATCGAAATGAAGCATGGGAGCTGTTGTTCAGGGAGGCCCCAGAGGTAACAAAACAACACAGGTTGTTGTCACTGTTCTTGGTTGTCTACTATACTAGACAGTAAGATCTTATAGATATCGATGAAACAGAAGGCAAAACATACCCAAACTTATGGGACACAATGAAAGCAATGCTAAGAAGAAAGGTTATAGCACTAAGTGTCTTTATAAAGAAACTGGAAAGATCACACACTCTCAAATTAACAGCACACTTGAAAGTCCTAGAACCAAATAAAATAGACACACTCAAGAGGAGTAGATGACTGGAAATCATCAAACTCAGGGCTGAAACCAAAAATTGAAAACAAATAAAACAATTAAAAGACTCAAAAAACAAAGAGCTGTTTTTTTGAGAAAATCAACAAGATTGACAAACCTTTAGGCAAACTAACTAAAAGGTATAGAGAGATTATTCAAATCAACAAAGTCAGAAATGAAAAAGGAGATATAATGTCAGACACTGAGGAAATCCAAAAAATCATCAGGTCTTACTTTGAAAGCCTATTTGCCACAAAAATAAAAAACCTTAATGAAATGGACAATTTTCTTCACAGCTACCAATTACCAACATTAAATCAAGAGCAGGTAAACAAATTGAATAGTCCTTTCACACCTGAGGAAATAGAGTCAGTCATCAAAAGACTCCCAACAACAACAAAACCAAAAGCCCAGTACCAGATGTAACCAGCGTAGAATTTTACGAAACCTTCAGTGAAGAGCAAATACCAATTCTCTTCAAACTATTCTGTAAAATATAAATGGAAGAAACATTGCCAAACTCATTCTATGAGGCCACAATCACCTTGATACCTAAACCACAGAATGACTCAACAAAGAAAGAGAATTTCAGACCAATTTCTCTTATGAACATTGATGTAAAAGTACTCAATAAAATACTCACAAACCAAATTCAAGTAGATATCAAAACTATCATTCACCATGACCCAGTATGCTTTATCTCAGGAATGCAGGGGTGGTTCAATATATGGAAATCAATCAATGTAATTCATCATATCTACAAACTGAAAGAAAAAACCACATGATCATCTCCTTAGATGTAGAAAAAGCATTCGACAAAATCCAACACCCATCCATGTTAAAAGTCCTGGAGAAAGCAGTAATATAAGGCACATACCTAAACAAAATAAAGGCAGTATACAGCAAGCCTATAGCCAACATAAAACTACATAGAGAGAAACTTAAATCAATTCCACTGAAATCAGGGACAAGACAAGGCTGTCCACTCTCTCAGTATATCTTCAATATAGTATTTGAAGTCCTAGCTAGATCAATAAGACAACAAAAGGAGATCAAGGGGATATAAATCGGCAAAGAAGAATTCAAACTATCACTATTTGCAGATGATATGATAGTGCACAGAAGTGACCAAAAGAATTCTATCAAGGAACCCCTACAGCAGATAAATACCTTCAGCAAAGTAGCTGTATACAAAGTCAACAACAACAACAAAAAAAAACCCGCAACCCTCCTGGATACAAATGACAAAAAGGCTCAGAAAGAAGTTAGGAAAACAACACCCTTCACAATAGCCACAAATAATATATCTTGATGTAACTCTGACCAAGAAAGTGAAAGATCTGTATGAAAAAAATTACAAATATCTGAAGAATTTGAAGATGATTTCAGAAGATGGATTAATCTTCCATGGTTATAGATCAGGAGAATCAGCATAGTATAAATGGCCATCTTACCAAAAGCAATCTACAGATTCAATGCAATTCCCATCAAAATACCCACACAATTCTTTTTTTTACTTCTATTGAATGTCTATGACCCATGTGTCATGCACCAAAATCCCACACTATTGTTACCAGATCCTCACTGGGTCTGCCATCGGATATCCCGTTGTTACTGTTTGTCAAAGAGACTCCCAAATTTTGAATCTGAAGGTCTGGCCTCTTCATGTGTTCCAGCAGGTCATACATGGGTTAGATGTTGGGGTGAGGTCCACCCAGAGTCCTGGATCAGGGCCCCCTCCCTTTACTTCAGGGCAGGGCCAGTTCACCCACCACCATGTCCTCATGGCAGGGCCTTGTCTCTTGCTCTCATGTCTTCAGGGCAAGGCCTGCTCCCCTACTCTTATGTCATCAGAGCAGGGCCTGCTCACCTGTTCCTGCCCACACAATTGTTTATGATAAATTCTCAACTTCATTTGGACAAACAGAAAACCTAGAATAGGTAAAAAAAAAATTGTGTACAATAAAAGATCTTCCGGAGGAATCTCCATATTGGATCTCAAACTGTACTATAGAACAACAGTAACAAAAACAGCATGATGCTAGCATAGAAATCGGCTGTTTGATTAATGGAACTGAATCAGAAACCCAGAAGTAAACCCACATACCTATGGACACTCAGTTTTTTTACAAAGAAGCCAAATCAATACAATGGAAAAAAGATAGCACCTTCAAAAAATGGTGCTGGTCTATCTGGATGGCTATGTGTAGAAAACAAAAATAGATCCATATCCATCACCCTTCACAAAACTGAAGACCAAATGAGTTAAAGTCATCAACATAAAGCCAGACACACTAAATCTGTTAGAAGAAAAACTGGGGAAGAGCCTTGAGTTCATTGGCACAGAAGACAACTTCCTGGACAGAACAACAACAGCTCAGGCCCCAAGATCAACCATCAATAAATGGGACCTTATGAAACTGAAAAGCTTCTGCAAGGTGAAGGACACTGTCAACAGAACCAAGTGACAGCCTACAGGCTGGGAAAAGATCTTTACCAACCCAACATCCAACAAGGACTATTATCCAAAATCTATAAAGAACTGAAGAAATCAAACACCATTAAACCAAATAATCCAATTTAAAAAATGGAGTACAGAACTAAACAGAGACTTCTATACGGAGGAATATTGAATGGCCAAGGAACACTTAAAGAAATGCTCAACATCCCTAGTCATCAGGGAAATGTGACTCAAAATGACTCTGAGAGTCCATCTTACACCTATCTGAATGGCCAGGATCAAAAACTTAGGCAACTGCACATGCTGGCAAGGATGTGGAGAAAGGGGAATACTCCTCCATTGCTGGTGGGAGTACAAACTTGTACAACCACTTTGGAAATCAATCTGGTGCTTTCTCAGGATATTGCTAATAACTCTACCTTAGGACCCAGCCATACCACTCTTGGGAAAATACCCAAATGATACTCTACCATACAATAAGGATCTTTGCTCAACCATGTTCATAGTAGCTTTATTTGTAATAGCCAGAATCTGGAAACAACCTAGATTTCCTTCAACTGAAGAATGGATAAAAAAAACTGTCCTACATCTACACAATGGAATACTATGCAGCTATTTAAAAAAGGGAAATCTTGAAATTTGAAGGCAAATGGATGGAACTAGAAAAGATCACCCTGAGCAAGATAACCCAGACCCAGAAAGACACATATGGTATATACTCACTCATAATCAGACATTAGCCACATAATACAGGATAACTACACTACAAAACAGAGTCAGAAACATCAACCAAGGACCACATATGATGTAGAACTAGACCCACTCCTCTGATGTAGTAGCACAGTTTCCTTGTCTGGAGACTACTTCAGACATGCACTCTGGCCATTGAACTTAGATCACTTCCTTCTGGCAATTTAGCCTTGCCAGGCTACAGAGGAAGAGGTTACACCTAATACAGATGAGATTTGATAGGCTGAGGTCATATATTATGGGAAGAGGGCTCCCCTGTCTGAGTACTAAGGGAGGGAGGGAGAGGGAATGAGGGAGGGGGCATCAAGAAGGAATAAGGCAGGGATCTACAATCAGGATGTGAAGAATTTAAACCACAGAACAAATTGGTAACTTATGTTGCTAATCCTACCATATGGGACTAGCTCTGCAACTCGCAGAAACATAAATGTCTAGGCATAGACAATGCATCTTGTTGATTACAGAACCCTTATGAATTACTATTAGATGCCATTCTTCATATGGAATGAATGAATATTTATAGAGGTCTTTATTTCCTGGTCATACAAAAAGGAGAAATCCAGCTTTAATTGTTCTGTGCATCACACATACCTTATATACTCATAATTTTAGAAGTGTATGATGCTTGTGAGAAATTATATGCTTTCAGGACAAAAGAACCAGACACTGACATTGGACCTGATCTGACAGGATGCATTCCTCATAGCATACTGGACATTGACATCCTATTTGGAAAAAGGGATTGAAAAGAAAGCAGGGGGAGAGGATCCAAGATGGCGGCGAGAAGTGTGGACCGCGTTTGGAGGCTCCAGTGAACAATTCAGGGAATTGCACAGATTTCTGAGCCAGGAACACCGAGGTCTGAACATCACGGCAGCAGGAGTGCTCCACGGTTCAGAGGGACCAGGGTGCGGAGGACCTGCGTGCCCCTGCACACGGGAGGAGCGTGGTTTTTCTCTGATCGGAGCGGCAGCGGCAGAGGCGGCAGCACCAGCGGCACCAGCAGCGGCGGCTGAGGTTTGCAGCTCATAGCCTTCTGGTGGAGGCGATTGGTGTGGTGGCTGGTGGGAATTGCTGCGGGAGAGGGGACTCGGGGCAGGATTTGGGTCACGTGGAGCCTTTGGACCCAGACTGGACTCGGCGGACAGTTCGGCCCCAGAGTCCCGGGTATTGGCCCGGCCCAGCAAACAATTCTGCCTGAGGCACTAACTCAGCGTGGCCATAGCTCCCCTGCTGTGGCGCAGGCTTAGTTGAGCACGCTGCTCCACACTAAGCACTACCTCAGCTCAGCGGCAGCTCCCCTTCGGTGACACAGTCTGGGCGGAGCACTTGGTTTCACCACAGGCGCTAACTCAGAGCAGCCGCAGTTCTCCTGCTGTGGCGCAGGCTTGGTGACGTGCTCGGTTCCATCCTAGGCACCACCTCAGCTCAGCGGCAGCTCCCCTGCGGGGACACAGTCCGGGCGGAGCACTTGTTCCACCACTGGCGCTAACTCAGAGCAGCCGCAGTTCTCCTGCTGTGGCACAGGCTGGACAGAGCTCTCGGTTCCACCAGCTCTAAGACTCTGGTTGGACACAGTGTACAGTTTGAATCCAGAATTCCTGGCTGAGATTGGTGGTCAGTTCGGGCCCTGAGTCAATAACTGACCACAGCACGCACTTTGGGCCAAAAGGCCCTAGTGGAGCTTGGTGCGTAGTCCCAGCCCAAAAATTCTGGCTGGGCCCTGTGTGCATTTTGGGCCCAAAATCCCTAGCTGAGCTTGGCAGACGGTTCTGGCCCTGAGAATCTAGCTGAGTTCTGCCCGTGGTTCGGTCCCAGTGCTCCTGGCTGGACTTGGCAGGGAACACAGAAGGCTGTGGATACCTTGGCCTGACCCAACGCTCATTCAGAGACCCAGAACAATTGCAGGATCCACAGCAGAGGGGGACTGAGGATCACTGGCTGTGAGAGACCAGAACAACAGGGCTAACCTCCTAACATCCACACCAGTGAAGCTTTGAGCTCGCAGCCTAGGGAAATCGTAAGAAAACAAGTGAATCTATCGTCAGACACCCTCCATTCAACTCTGGAAGCTACCCAACAAAAACAAAGACGGCAAGATGTCTAAAGGACAACGAAAAAGCATACGCAAAAAACCCCAAAACAACATGGCGTCTCCAGTTTCCAGCTATCCCAAAGAAAACCACCCAGAGAACTCAAATACAACGGAAATACAAGAAAATGACCTCAAATCCTTAGTAATGAAGATGATAATGGAGGAAACAAATAAAATTCGAAATCAAATGCAGGAAGACGCAGACAAACAGGTGAGAGACATAAAGAAGCACATAGAGTGGAACTGGAAAAATTGCAGGAAAATGCAAACAACCAGATGAAAGAAATAAATAAAACGGTTCAAGCTCTGAAGACCTATAAAGAGGCAATGGAAGAAACTCAGGAATATACAAAAAATCAGATGAAAGAAATCAAAAAATCAGTTCAAGATCTGAAAATGAAAATGGATTCAATGATAAACACACAGACAGAAGAAAAACGAGAACGGGAGACCTCAGAGAAGAAGGCGAGCAACACAGAGGTGAGCTTTTCTAACAGAATCCAAGAGATGGAAGAACGAATCTCAGGGCTAGAAGATACAATCACAGATATTGAATCAACCATTAAAGAAAATGCCAAATCTGGAAAACTCCTGACACAAAACATCCAAGAAATTAAGGACACCATGAAAAGAAGAAATTTGCGGATAATAGGCATTGAAGAAAGAGAAGACATCAGACTCCAGGGCCCAGAAACTATTCTCAACAAAATCATAGAAGAAATTTCCCCAATCTAAAGAAAGAGATGCCTATAAACATACAAGAGGCCTACAGAACACCAAATAGAATTGACCAGAAAAGAAAAACTGCCCGCCACATAAAAATCAAAACACAAAACATGCAGAACAAAGAAAAAATATTAAAAGCTGCAAGGGAAAAGGGCCAAATAACATTTAATGGTAAACCTATCAGAATTACACCTGACTTCTCAGCAGAGACCATAAAAGCCAGAAGGGCCTGGACAGAGATCCTGCAAACCCTAAGAGAACACAGATGCCAGGCCAGACTACTTTACCCAGCAAAATTATCAATAACCATTGATGGAGAAAACAAAATATTCCATGACAAAAACAAATTCAAACAGTACCTATCCACAAACCCAGCTTTACAGAAGGTACTAGAAGGAAAACTCCATCCCAAAGGGTGAAGCTACAACCAAAACTACCCAGGAAATAGATAACTATCCCATGGCAAAAACACAACTACACAAACGCTCGACTGGAAACAACATCAAAATTAAGACTCTTAACAGTCACTGGTCATTAATATCTCTCAACATCAATGGCCTCAATTCTCCAATAAAAAGACACAGACTAACCGAATGGGTACATAAACAAGACCCAACATTCTTCTGCATCCAAGAAACACATCTCACCCATAATGAAAGGCATTACCTCAGGGTAAAAGGTTGGAAAAAGATATTCCAAGCAAATGGTCACAAGAAGCAAGCAGGTGTAGCCATTTTAGTATCGAACAAAATAGACTTTCAACCAAAATTAATCAAAAGGGATGAGGAAGGACACTTCATACTCATCAAAGGTAAAGTCAACCAAGATGACATCACAATTCTGAACATCTATGCTCCCAATACAAGGGCACCCACATATGTAAAAGATCTCCTAAAAAAGCTTAAACCACACATCGATCCCCACACAATAATAGTGGGAGACTTCAACACCCCACTCTCATTGAAGGATAAGTCATTGAAACAGAAACTAAGCCGAGAAATAACATCATTAACCAATGCCATGGGTCAAATGGATCTAACAGATATCTATAGAACCTTTCACCCAAACAAGAAAGAATACACCTTCTTCTCTGCACCCCATGGAACCTTCTCCAAAATTGATCACATCGTAGGTCACAAAGCAAGCCTCAACAGATACAAGAGGATTGAAATAATACCTTGTATCCTATCAGATCACCATGCTCTTAGGCTGCAATTCAACAACAACAGAAATAACAAAAAGCCTACACATTTGTGGAAACTAAACAACTCTCTGCTAAATGACACCTGGGTCAGGGAAGAAATAAAGAAAGAAATCAAGGAGTTTCTGAAATTCAATGAAAATGAAGAAACAACATACCCAAATTTGTGGGATACATTGAAAGCAGTGCTAAGAGGAAAATTCATAGCACTAAGTGCCTTTAAAAAGAAATTGGAAACATCGCACATAAGCATCTTAACAACACAACTGGAAGCCCTAGAAAAAAAAGAAGCAGAAACACCCAAGAGGAGTAGACACCTGGAAATTATCAAAGTCAGGGCTGAAATAAACAAATTAGAAACTAAGAAAACAGTCCAAAGAATCAACAAAACCAAAAGCTGGTTCTTTGAGAAAATCAACAAGATAGACAGACCATTAGCCAAACTAACTAAAAGGCAGAGAGACAGTATTGAAATGAACAAAATCAGAAATGAAAAGGGAGACATAACAACAGACACTGAAGAAATTCAAAGAATCATAAGATCCTACTTTGAAGGCATATACGCCACAAAATTTGAAAATCTAAGGGAAATGGGCGATTTTCTTGATCAAGTTCACTTGCCAAAGTTGAGTGAAGAACAGATAAACAAGTTAAATAGTCCCATTTCCCCTACAGAAATAGAAGCAATCATCGATGGTCTTCCAACCAAAAAAAGCCCAGGGCCAGATGGTTTCAGTGCAGAATTCTACCAGACCTTTAAGGGCAAGCTAATAACGATACTCTTCAAGCTACTCCAAAAGATAGAAACGGATGGAAAATTACCAACTTCATTCTATGAGGCCATAGTCTCATTGATACCTAAACCTCACAAAGACTCAACAAAGAAAGAGAATTTCAGACCAATTTCTCTTATGAACATAGATGCAAAAATACTAAATAAAATACTTGCAAAACGAATACAGGAGCACATCAAGATATCATTCATCATGACCAAGTAGGCTTCATTCCAGGCATGCAGGGATGGTTTAATATACGGAAATCCATCAATGTAATCCATCATATAAACAAACTGAAAATAAAAAACCACATGATCATCTCCTTGGATGCAGAGAAAGCATTTGATAAAATTCAACACCCATTCATGTTTAAAGTTTTAGAGAGATCGGGGATACAAGGCACTTTCCTCAACATAATAAAGGCTATATACAGCAAGCCAATAGCCAAAATCAAAGTAAATGGTGAGATACTCAAGGAAATTCCTCTCAAATCGGGAACAAGGCAAGGCTGCCCACTCTCTCCATATCTCTTCAATATAGTACTCGAAGTTCTAGCCAGAGCAATAAGACAACAAAAGGAGATCAAGGGTATCCAAATGGGAAAGGAGGAAGTCAAATTATCCCTCTTTGCAGATGATATGATAGTGTACATAAGTGACCCTCAAAACTCCACCAGAGAACTCCTAAAGCTGATAAACACCTTCAGCAAATTGGCTGGATACAAAATTAACTCAAAAAAGTCTGTAGCCTTCCTATACACAAATGACAAGCTTACAGAGGAAGAAATTAGGAAATCCACACCCTTCACATTAGCCACAAGCAATATAAAATATCTAGGAGTTACCCTAACTAAGCAAGTGAAGGACTTGTATGAAAAAAATTTCAAAACTCTGAAGAAAGAGATTGAAGATGACCTGAGAAGATGGCGTGATCTTCCTTGCTCACGAATCGGGAGAATTAACATAGTAAAAATGGCCATCCTACCAGAAGCAATCTACAGATTCAATGCAATCTCTATCAAAATAACTACACAATTTTTTAAAGACATTGAAAGTTCAATTCTGAACTTCATATGGAAAAACAAAAAACCCAGAATAGCTAAAACAATCTTATACAATAAAAGATGCTCCGGAGGAATCTCCATACCTGATCTCAAACTGTACTATAAAGCAATAGTACTTAAAACAGCATGGTACTGGCACAGCAACAGGCTGGTTGATCAGTGGAATCGAATCGAAGACCCAGATATGAATCCACACACATATGGTCACTTGATTTTTGACAAAGGAGCCAAATCCATTCAATGGAAAAAGGATAGCATCTTCAACAAATGGTGCTGGTCTAACTGGAGGTCTATGTGTAAAAAAATGAAACTGGACCCATATTTGTCACCTTGCACAAAACTCAAATCCAAGTGGATTAAAGACCTCAATATAAAACCAGAGACACTAACTCACTTAGAAGAAAAAGTGGGAAAGAGCCTGGAACATATTGGCACAGGAGACAACTTCCTGAACAGAACACCAACGGCCCAGGCCTTAATGTCAACCATTAATAAATGGGACCTCATGAGGCTGAGAAGCTTCTGTAAGGCAGGAGACACTGTCAAGAGAACAAAGCGACAGCCTACAGACTGGGAAAAAATCTTCACCAACCCTACATCTGACAAAGGTCTAATATCCAAAATATATAAAGAACTCAAGAAATTAAACACCACCAAACCGAATAACCCAATTGAGAAATGGGGCTTGGAACTAAACAGAGAATTCTCAACAGAGGAGTATCAAATGGCTGAGAAACACTTAAAGAAATGCTCAACCTCCTTAGTCATCAGGGAAATGAAAATCAAAACAACTCTGAGATTCCATCTTACACCCATCAGAATGGCTAAGATCAAAAATTCAAGTGACACCACATGCTGGCGAGGATGTGGGGAGAGAGGAACACTCCTTCATTGCTGGTGGGAATGCAAACTAGTACAGCCACTTTGGAAATCTATCTGGTGCTATCTCAGAAAAATGGGAATAGGGCTTCCTCAAGACCCAGCTATTCCACTCCTTGGAATATACCCAGAAGATGCTCTAGCACACAACAAGAAAATTTGCTCAACCATGTTTATAGCAGCCTTATTCATAATAGCCAGAACATGGAAACAGCCTAAGTGTCCCTCAGTAGAAGAGTGGATAAAGAAACTGTGGTACATATACACTATGGAATACTACTCAGCTATTAAAAACAAGGAATTCCCGAAATTTGTGGATAAATGGATTGAGCTAGAAATGATCATAATGAGTGAGTTAACCCAGAAGCAGAAAGAATCAAATGGTATATACTCACTTATATCTGCATACTAGCCCAAGGGGCATGTCCCATGAAAGCCTTCACTTACCAGGAAACTGGGACAGAGGGGAAGGCATCCTATTGGGACTCTAAATGAGAGACGCATGGGAGAACAGCAAAATAAAAGGATCCAGAGGGTCCTAGAAATCTACAAGTAGAACAATATGATAGGCAGATTTGGGCCCAGGGTTCCTGCTCAAACTAAGGCACCAGCCAAGGACAATACAGGAGGTAAACTTTAAACCCCTTCCCAGATCTAGCCAATGGTCAGAATATTCTCCACAGTTGAGTGGAGAGTGTGATACGACTTTCTCACATACTCTGGTGCCTCACATTTGGCCATGTCCCCTGGAGGGGGAGACCTGGTGGCACTCAGAGGAAGGACAGCAAGTAGCCAAGAAGAGACTTGATACCCTATGAGAATATATAGGGGGACGTAATCCCCCTCAGGAACAGTCATAGGGGAGGGGAATAATGGGAAAATGGGGGGGGGGAGGAATGGGAGGATACAAGGGATGGGATAAACATTGAGATGTAACAAGAATAAATTAATAAAAAAAAAGGGAAAAAAAAAAAAAAGAAAAGAAAGCAGGGGGAATATAGAAATACATAGGGAAGATAGACCAAAAAGTATAATAGCAAAACCACTCCTCAACTTAATGACTGAATTGTCACTCACAAGATAATTTTAATTCAATGGTATAGAAATTTGTATATAGATGCAAAATAAGTTTACTTCCAGATACAGTACTATAGAATTCAAATGTAAGATTATTCTTCACAAACTCTATATATACATATATATATATATATTAATATGAGTTAATCTATCAATGTAACTTAATTGTAACACAAACTTTACCCCCAATGCTTTCAAAGTGATAGAGCAAGCTGTTTAGGAGAAATAAGTTATACAAATTAAATGGTAGTAGATTAAATCATGGTCATGTCAATGGCTAGTCTACTTTTATCACAAGAATATACATCTTAAGTGTAGCAGATATATATGACTCTATAGAAAGATAAGGTCTTCAAAAACACCAGAAACATTCAGAATATGGCATTTAAATGTTTTTATTATTTTAAAGATTCATTAACAATGAGAAAGGTTAACTCGTAGCAACACCCAGCCTACCTCAAAGAGGATGATGGGCATCAAAGAAAAGAACCTCCCTGTGGAGATGTCTTCAATTGTGGCTAATGAGTCACTGGGCAAAGGGCCTCATTTCTACCACAGACAGAATTCTGCCTTTAAAAAGGGCAAGTTTGGACACAGGCAGAGTCTATGGCCAAACTTTTGTGAGACAGGGTAAGCAAGTCATCAATAGTTCCTGCCTCACAAATATGTCTGTCAGATATATTAGACGAGAAGGCTGACGAAGATGCTCCAACATTATGGAGAGTTTTGGGTGATGATTCAGGTAAAAAAACTGTCTCTGTCACATTTTCATTTGGAAAGCTACTAACCTGTACTCCTGGCATAATCAGGTAATCAATTTTATTCCTTCTTAAGTCTCTGAGGGAATTGAAGAATAGGTAGCTTAGTTTTACAACGAAGCTTAATTGTTTGGAGGTTAAGAGGTTTTAGGTCTAGATAGGTGTTCTAAGTTGATAATGACAATATGTGATGGAGATTGATTTACATCCAGAAATTTAGATGCACCTACTTACCAAATTTAGATAGGAAAGATGTCTACTTCAAAGCTGTCAATTACAAACAGCCAAAACACTAAGAATGTAACATTTATATAATTCCTGATTGTGTCATGGTTTTTCTTGCTATAGGTAATCTATTGTGTGTGTGTTTGTGTGTGTGTGTGTGTGTGTGTGTGTGTGTGTGTGTATGGAATAATATAAATGTATATTTAAAAATTAAATTAAAAAATATCTTATAGCTATGAACACCACACTCTACTGTTGCATGACATAGAGAAATCAACCTTGAACTGACTGGGGGAAGTCTTCTTTAATGACTTGCTTTCATAGTGCTGGAAGGTCCTGTGCAGGCTGTGGGCAGGGGAACAAAGGATAGGGAATGTATTCATCAGTGATGCAGGCTACAATACTGAACTTTCAGATAATATGTGCTCAGTGCTGCAGTAGTGGCCTGACTGCTATGTAAAAACCAATGCTTTCTGTTTGTATGGAGCCTACTCCATATGAGGGAATTCATGCCTCATAGTGTAACAGGGCTCCAAAGCTCACGGTCACAGCAACAAGCCTTCTAAGTGTGTGTTTATACTCACAGATTATTACCAGTCTCAGCTTTGCTTGGAGTGTGTGCTTCAAGACCCTGTTATAACAGAGTGTTTCCATATGCTTTTCTTTAAATGCCTTTAGTGTTATTTATCTCTCCCCACATTGCTTCCTCTACCCTCTCTACCATCTGCACCCCTTTTAATTCTGCCTCTTCTATGCCCTCTTTTATGGAAATATTTTTTTCTGTTTTCCTCTCCTCCCTTGTGGCATCTTACTAGTTATCCAACATCTATGAATATTCCAAATGAAGCACACGTAGTTGAGAAAATACACAATGTGTTCATTTGTTTGCTTGTTTTTGTTGGTCTGGGTTACCTAGCTCACGGTGACTGTCTCCAGTTCCACCCACTTACCTGATACCTTCATAATTCCCCTTTTTCTTAACAGTTGAATCGTGTCCTGCTGTGTAAATGTGCCTCAGTTTCACAGTTCACTCAGCAGTTGATGGACATCTAGGATGTTTGCATTCCTGATGACTGGGAACAGATCAACAATGAACACGGAAAGAAAGTATCTCTGTAGAATGATGTAGAAACTTTCAGACAAATCCCCAAGAGTGGCATAATTAGATCTGGTTGTACGTCTATGTTCAGCATTGGGAGGAACCTCCATACTGATTTCCATATTGGTGCTACCTAGTTGTAGTCGTATCAGCAATGAATAAGTATTCTCTCTCATGTCATCCTCTCAGCTTGTACCATGGTATTCCAGTTCTTACAAACCCTCCTTGTTCCTTTTCTGTGCTTTTCTCTGAGACTTAGGTGTAGGAATTGCATTCTGTGTGTGTTAACTTATATTGGAATCCTCACAGCATTTAGAGACCTTACTCTGTACATTGTGACCAGGTGTTGATACTGTGGTAGCCTCTATTTGCTTCAAAATGAAACTATTATATATATATATATATATATATATATATATATATATATATATATATATATATATATATATATAGTCTGTAGTAGGTTCTCCTACAGGGTATAAGACCTCTCCAGCCATGGGGATTGAACTAGGTTTACAGTATTGGGCCTGAATTCCTTTCTATTAAGCAGGCCTTGAGTGCAATAAGACATATGTTAGGCATATGTTTTCCCCAAGATGAAAGTGCTGTTGTTGTCCTTCGGTGGATGTTCTTGCCATGGTGGTCATTGTTACAGTTCATAGCCTTTATTCAGCTTAGTATGACTCTCTATTGCTTTCTCCATTGGAATCTTGCAGAGCATCTTTGAATAGTATGAGAACAAGTGCTCAAGGAGCAATCTTCAGATCAATTCCAGCTACATTCCCACAATTCCTTGCCTGAATTACGTGGTGTGCTCAGAAATGGGATAATATCTTCAAGCTCAGTGTTGCTAATCGAGGCCAATTGCAGTAGTCTGTTTCATTTGAACAGTCCCTTGAGGCCCCCAACTAACAGCTTGAAGAGATGGTTCCCATGCCCGTCACTGGGATTTTATTGATTTGGAATTCCATCTTCATTTGTCAAGCTCTCATCTGGGAAATTCTATTGTATGCTGTGCCATTACAAGTGGCTCTTAGAGTTTAAAATGCAATGTGACATCCTACTGTGCTCCCTAACCAGTAAGACAGCATGCACTTCTTTGCTGTTCTTTGTGTACAGAAAGGGAGGCTTTATTTAGAGCACGGTGGTTTTTACTTCAGATCTTTCTTCCTTTACAGAGAGATAAATATGAGCACTAGAGCATTCTAGTGTAAACCAGCCTTTTGTTTACAGAATTGAGGCAGATCAGAATGTCTTTACCATATTTCAGAAGAATTATCAGAATACCTGACTGGAACCCACATGAGGGAAGACACCACATCCTCAGAATTTAAGCAAAGTGCAATGGCAGAGGAGAGTGGACATCAGTTGGAAGGGCTTTCTGAACAGAGTTTTTAATGACCATGCTGCCAATCACACAGTGTGTAGGACTGTGAAGGACCTACAGCTCAGGGCATCTTCCTGAGAGCTCTAAGCTGTATTTCACAAGCAGCTTCTCTAGTGAAGGATGTCAAGGCATGTGGTGGCTTTCCTGAGAATGGCCTCCATAGGCTCAGCTATCTGAATGTTTGGTTCCAGTTGGTGGACTGTTTAGAAAGAATCATGAGACCTGGCCTTGTTAGAGGAGGCAGACATATCCCTAGTGGTTGGTGAGCTTTGGAATCTCAAAGACCAAGCCAGGCCCAGTCTTTCCCTATCTCTGCCTCTTGCTCATGATCAGATGTAAGCTCTCAGCTACTGCTCAGGGCTGTGTCTACCTGCCTGTCTGCTTCTATGCTCCTACGCTCCCCACCATGATGGTCAACCTCTGAACCTGTAACCAAGCCCTCCAATTAAATGCTATCTTTGGTAAGTTGTCACGGTCATGGTGTCCATTCTCGGCAATAAACAAACAACTGAAATGGGAAGTTGGGCTGAATCTCTGTAACATGGACCAAGGAGAGGAGGAATGTAAATAACTTGTGGAGAGAGACTGCAGCAGATTTTTAAAGACCAGAGTCTATGGTCCTCGTTTAAATCATAAATTTCTGGGGTAATAACAAAAGATCGATGGAGAATTTAAATCACTTGATTTTGTAAGACATCTTGGTAGTGAAAATCCCGTGCCAATGTTTTTCTGGCTGTGAGAGGTCCCCCACTTAAGAGGGAACATTTTCTGTGAATCACAGCCTTGGTTGGTTCTAGCACTGACTTCCATCCTATCCTCTCAGGATATCCACAAATTTCTAGATTTCCAGGCATCTGACCTGACATGTGTTGCCATTTTTCAGGAAGCTTAATGAACACCACTTAGAGAAACCACACAGCCTCCCTCACTGTATTGCTCCCCTCAGCCCTCCTGAACCGTTGGTTTGTGTTCAGCCTCCCCTACAGCTCCCCTCACTGTGTCACCCAGAGCACAGTAGTACTGGGCAGAGTCCTCCAGCTGCACTGAGGACTTCTGCAGGTGGAAGGAGCTGCTGCTCTTGTGGAGAGTGGCATGGAAGCCTTGGTGCTCTGTCCTCTTGTTGTCTGTGGAGCTCTTCAGGAGAAGCTGAGGGGCTCTGTTGAGATGTTGCACATACCAGAAGAGGAAAGCACCTGAATAGGTACTCTGATAGGTGCAGTTTAGCACTACAGGCAACCCCTCTGTGAGAGTGACCAGGTCTTCAGTCTGGGTCACTGAGTCTCCATGGCTTCCCCCTAAAATACAAACAATCAAATAAATATATAACTTTTTAGATACAGAGGACAGTTGATAACTGCCATAAATGTAAGACAATGGCATCATTTGTCTAGGGATAAATGTAACTTACTGAGCATTAGAAGGAACACAAGGACTGAGCAGGTGTCAGGAAGCATGGTCATAGAATAAATGGCACTTGGTCCTTGATTGCAGCAGACTCACAGTGCAAGTCTCATGTAGGAGGTCTTCAGGATCCTCTGACAAACAAGGAGCTTTATCTGCACAGTGAGTGTCATGTTAAGTCACTCCTGAAGCAGATGTTCACCACATCTGAGAAGGCAGTGCCCTCTGCTGATTTCCCTTCAACCTGGTCCACAAGCTCCTTCCTATTAGATGTCTGAGGGACTCAAACACATAAAGCACAGTATCAACTGGGTTCTATTTTTGATAGATCAAGAATGGTATTGTACACACCAGTGGAGCTGTTTCTTCTCCTTAAATGTAGCATAGCATATCTATGGCACTTCATATATAAATGTATATACATGAAAATTTCCTATATGCATGTATTATGTGGTGCACTGCTATATACGGTGGGGGTGTCTGTTTGGGGGGAGGGGTCCAACATTTCTTCTGTTTAGAACTGTATTTAATAATCTATTCTTACATAGAAGACTGCTTGGATCATTCATCAAGCAAGTCTCCCTTTCCTTGGAGTAAGAATTTTAGGCCAATTTGTCCTTGTGAGTTATTACACTCATATAAATGCTTTGACAGGTTTCTTGCAGGGTTTCAGTTGCAAGAGGACAATGTTCTTTCTATTTCGTGAGGTCTTGATAGTACAGATATGAGGTTTTTATGCTTGCAACTTGGCTTCCTGAGAACTCATCCTGGCATGACAAGTACACATAGCTACACTTAGGATAGTTCTCAGAAGCCATTTGGTATCTAGGACTGCACCATCAATTTTGCTCACTCTCACAGCATCCAGTGTTGGTAGACTGAACTGGTGATAGAATAGCAGTAGTGGGTATCCTGGAGAATCTGCAAAGCCTTGCAACAAACCCATGCTTTGTCTTTCCTGTGGAGCCTCCCAGCGCATGCTCAGCCCTTTCTAGTTTATTTGCTTTTCTTTCTGTCAACTGTGAATGGTTCAAACACCCTCTGGGAACCCAGTGTCCACACAGATTTAGAAAGCCTGCAGGCCTTCTTCTTCTTCTTCTTCTTCTTCTTCTTCTTCTTCTTCTTCTTCTTCTTCTTCTTCTTCTTCTTCTTCTTCTTCTCCTTTTTCTTCTTCATCTCAGTTTATCCAGTATGATCCTTATCCCTGTAACAGACCACTGAGAGAAGCCTGCCATCTCACTACTCCTCCATTTACTAGAGACTCAGTCAAATCTGGCTGCATTTCTTTCCATCTCTCAACCACACTCTTTTATGTCAAAAACCAATAGAGAGTCTCCACTTGGGATCTGGGTTGCCACACCTACCAGGAAAAAAGTAATCTATCTTCACTCACCTTCATGTCCCACAGTGCAGTTTCTCTAGTTTCTAGCAAACCCTGTACCAGACTCTTTGCAGGGTCCTGTCCTTCCCCTCCACTTCCATTACCCAGAGACTCCACCAAAGCATGCAGAGGACCCAGCTTCCCTCATTCCTGTGGATCCTCACAGCACACCCTCTAGTGCATTCTCTTTCCATCCTGTCACCTTCCAATTCAGAAAAACACTTTCTGCCTGCCATCACAGGGACTCAGTAGGCTATTAATGACATTCTTTCTGTCTTCATTATAGTTTTTCCTTTTTGATCCTCAGCCTGGCGACAACCTGCTTACAGGGAAAACCTCACCTGTGGGTCCACATCTGACCCTGATTTTTAACTATTTATGTTCATCCATTCAAAAACTCCATCCCTCTCCCCTAGTTGGCTACTCTATACTGTACCTAACTTCTGTTCAGGAAGAGTTGGTGGGACCTAAGTGATGGAGAAAGGATTTAGGAAGAGAAACCCTGGGCCTGGAATAAACCAGGAGTGATAGTTGCTGTAGATGAGCAACTACCTCTACTTCCAAGATGTAGGCATAGGATTATTGTGTAATTCAAATGCTGATTTCTTTACACACACACACACACACACACACACACACACACACCATATCTGGTTGCAATCCTGGTTCTGAGAATCTTCTGTCTCACTATTGTGTAAACACTGCTGCCCAGTTGTCCTCTGACAATAAAGCAGCTTACTGAGCAGGGAAGAGAATAACGCTGAACTTCTTGTCAGCTGTGGCAGGAGGAGTTAGAGGAGGAAGTAGAGGATGAAGCCACTGAAGAGGTCATGGAAGGTCAGGAAATGAGGTGGAACAGGAAATCTAGAAAGTGAAACTATCTCTGGGATGTACAGAGGGAGGAAGCCAGGTTATCTTAGATGGTTAAGGATAGATTAATAACTGCTCAGTTGTTGTACTGTAAAGCTTGATAAAAATAATATTATAGAGTCTTAATTGTTTGTCTGGTAGCCAGGTTCAGAGAGAAACTGAGAAACAAACACAGTTATAAAAATAATATTAACAGCAAGGCTTGTTTTAGGAGGTGAAAGAGTTCAAGATTCCACCTAATACAAACTAGAAAGAATTAATCAAATTTGATCCAGGTGACCTGCCACTTCCAGAAGAGTTGGCAGATAATTTATAGACTACCTCATCAAAGGTCAAAATAAATGTACTAAACAAAGTAGATAAAGAAAACATGGAGCCTGGGCGTGGTGGGGCATGCCTTTAAACCCAGAACTTGAGAGGCAGAGTGAGGAGGGAAAGATAGGGGGATCTCTGTGAGTTCAAGGCTTTTCAGGTATACAAAGCAAGTTCAGGACAGCCAAGAGTACATAGCAGAAGCCTGTCTTAGAAAAAGAAAAGGAAAAATAAAAAAAGAGAACTCAGTACATCTATTCAGAATTACTCAGATGTTGGAAGTAGCCTGGCTTTGGAGAAGTTGAAAATGCTTGTAAAAGACAAGCAAAATATAAAAATCAATTAAAGACAAAAGTAATGAAACTGGAAGATGAACTGGAGATGTTTCAACAGTGAGCAGGTGGATATGATACTAGTTTACATGATGAAATTCACCAACTTGAATACCAGTTGTAATAAAAAGAGAATTAGAGAATGGGGGAAAGAGTTGGATAAGGAAGAAAAGTTAATGAGAAGCTGTGTCTTTTAATGAAGAGGCAGAAAATAGAATCATAAAGTTAAGAAAAGAATGAACAGCTTCATCAGGTCATTCTGAGGACCTGATACTAATAGATTCACAGAAGTTATCAATTTGATCAGGAAGAGAAGACAGTGAAAACAGATCAGAGTTGTCTGAAAAGAACTATAAACCTGTTCAGTATCCAGATCAAACTCAGACCACAAAGGGAGCTAATGAGAAAATTGTTCAAACCTAAGAAGTGAGAAAAAAAACTACAAGAGTCCGTAGGAAATTGAACAGATGACTGGTAAGTATAACAGGAGCAAATTTTTTGTGATTCTCACAGATACTGTTGTGAACCAAATTTAAAAGAGAATCGGGTTTTTCAGCGTCAAGTGTGAGTGCTCAGAGAACTTCCGAAAGCATGGGATGAAGATGACCTAGTCAGGACACCAGATGATGCAAATGTAGCAATATGGAAGGTGCCTTTCTCAATTGATACATTTTCTTGTTTTGAATTGACTTTAAATTTTATTTTAAGTATTTACAACAGACAGCACCATTTATATTGCTCGTTTAAAAGTTTATTGTCTGTCTTGGCTATAAAACTTGTATAACTGCTATCTGTAGTCCTCAAGCTCATTTCTCTGTTAAACAAGCATTTTCAGTCCTGCTTAATCAGGGATGAGGCTAGAAAAGAGATTCCTTTGAACGGGGTTACACAAAAGATCAGTTACAGAGCCTGTCAAGAGTGCTCACTTTCTGTGCCCAATACCATGTTCCAATCTCTCCTAATTCCACAGACAGGAAGCCTGGATTAGGATAGATGCTGTCTGTGAACTCTCTGAGATGACTGGATTAATATTTGTTAGTGTAAATGCTGTCACTTCTAGTGACACCACTTGTAGCCTTGTTCATGTAAATCTTACTGGCAATTAGGAATTGTTCATTATCTGGGAAGCTCAGATAATCTATATTTTAAACAAGTACAGTAGCAATGGGGATGAA
Organism: Acomys russatus; assembly: GCF_903995435.1. Lineage (NCBI taxonomy): Eukaryota > Metazoa > Chordata > Mammalia > Rodentia > Muridae > Acomys > Acomys russatus. Next base: position 82,658,471 of record NC_067139.1, on the reverse strand, counting down.
GCTAAATGAATCACAAGAGGGACAGTTAATTCTTGAAGCTCTAGAAAGAAAAAGTTTGAGCCAATCCAGTGGTTGTCATGCACACTGAGCTGCAGTTTCTACGTGAGGACAGCAATGGGCAGACATTATGTGGGTGACTGAGCATGGCTACTTTCCACTTCTATACAGAAGCAAATGACGGGCTAGAGATTTTCAAGTGTGCAATGTAATCTGCCAACCAATGGGGAAAGGCAAGTGACTGGCTCACATTTGATTATTACATAATGAATTAGTCCTCCAATATGTTTTTTAGAAAGTTTCTATTTTCTTTGGAATATATATATATATATATATATATATATATATATATATATATATATACGCTGATGTATGAATACTTCAGATTAATCAATTGCTATGAAGATTATTATGACACATATTACAAATAAATCTCTATAGTTGTTCATTTATCCTTTGGCTTACATAAGTTTTGATGTCAAGAATTTGTTTTATATTGGATAAACATATTATATTTTTAGAATATTAAGTCATTGTGAAAGTAATGTCTTGATTTATAATATAAATTGTTTGTCTTGCTTACATAACTTAATTTATTATATTTTCAAAATTAATAATTTTATCAACTTCACATTCAGTAGACTAGCTGTATGTGTTGTCAGGAGCTCTTTAAAATAAAATATGAAAACAGTTGCTCTGAGTTTCTGAATGTGAGAGATGACCCAAATGATTCTGAAATCTGTAAAAGGAGTTTTTTATTTTATGACATTAGCATGAGCATATGATAAAATGAAGTATATATTTTAGTCATGTTGGCTGATGGTTCTGAGCATTTAATATTCTAGAAACAGTGTCATGTCAGTTTTAATTTAAGTGTGGACTTTCGCAGTAGTATTTTTACGTTTTTTTCATGTATTCTGTGTAACTGGTGGAGATCTGGTAAATGCACAGCTGTGGGAAGGCTTCTGCAGAGTCTGCCTGTGTCAGCGGCTGGGGCTGAACACCAGCTGCAGTTTGTGGCCAGGCCACAGGCTTGCTTGAAGCACTGTGCCTCGGCAGCACAGAGGTAGGTGCCTGAGTCCCCCAGCTGGGCGGCTGCGATGTGCAGGGTGCTGTAGCGCTCCTTAGAATTGAACGTTGACTTTAACCTTCCACTCTCTTTTGTTCCTGAAGCCAGGTAGAACAGACTGATGAGGCTGCCCCTGGGATTCTGCTGGAACCACTGCACACTCGCCATGGTGGTAGAAAAATTGCATCTCAGAGCACAACTGCTTCCCTCGTGGAGACTCAGGGCTGAAGGACTCTGCTCCACCTGAGCTCCTCTCACCCCTGCTTGGAAATGAAACAACAACCCAGAGTCACAGAGAGGCGTCCACCCACCCTGTCCAGTGCCCCAGCAGACTCCCATGAGGATGGATGAACAGAGCTTTGCATTGGCTCTCTCTCCTTCCACACACACATTTCAGGAGAATTCCTAAAGCAACTCAGCTGAGCACAACTCACAGCAAATCTGCAGGCACAGAATCCAGAATGCAACTCCCACATTTCTCCCCATTTTGCTGTCTTCTCTTGGGCTCTGAGAAGTATCAAGTCTGAAGTTCAAACACACTGAGTATACCGACAGCAGCTTCTCTACACCTGACTTCCTCATTCATCTGAACAAGAAACTCCACCCACCTCCACTTGCTCCAGGACTCTGTGTGTGTGTGTGTGTGTGTGTGTGTGTGTGTGTGTGTGTGTGTGTGTGTGTGGTCATGAACATACATGATATACACACTATTGGAATAATTTATACATCTTTGTACTTGTGGAATTTTAGACATTGACCTAAGAACATGAAGCAGTAGATATTTTCTCTTGAGTGTCCCTTTTCAAAATTCCCAATGAGATTCTATTTTGTTTATATGTGTTTATGGAATTGTTCTTGAAATAAATTTATAGACACATGAGATCCCATGAACAGGCTCTAGATACCTGTGGTTATATAGAAATGACTGACAGATAAAGATCTGTGTGAACTCCACACCATCAACCCTACTCCTCGCTTTGTGTGTGAAATGCTTTATGTCTCTTCTCAGCTCTTCAAACCTCCAGGCATCTTATGAAAATGTAATTTCTAAGGACCCTGCAGTGCCCCCTAGTGGACTGACATGACAGCAAGAGTGACTTCAAACCATCTCCACAAACCTGCATAAACCAGACCTATTCACTCCATCACTTCCTGGTGAAGGAAGTGCAGATGAGCAGAACAAAGACTGCCTCAAAGAAGTTCTCAAAGAAGAAATAAAAATGGCTAAGAAACATTACAAAATTGGTCAACACACTTAGAAGTTAGGGAAATGCAAATTGAAACAACTTTGAACATTACCTCAGAGTCAAGGGTTAGAAAACTATATTCTAAGCCAACAGGCCCAAGAATCAATTTGGAGTAGCCACTATAGTTCCTAAGGAAATAGACTTTCATCCAAAACTAATCAAAAGAGATGGAGAATATGAATTCATCCTCATCATAGGAAAAATTCACCAAGATGATTTATAAATTCTGAACATCTATGTGCCAAACACAGGAACATCCACATTTGTAAAGGAAATGTTACTAAAGCTAAAGTCACACATTGAGCCTCACACATTAATAGTGAGAGTCTTCAATACCCCTCTTTCACCAATAGACAGATCTTCAAGACAGAATCTAAATGGAGAACAAGGAAACCAATAGACATCATGAAACAAATGGACCTAATATCTACAGAACATTTCACCCATGCACAAAAGAATACACCTTCTTTTCAGCACCTCCCAGAAACTTCTCCAAAATTGACCATATACTTGGTCACAAAGAAAACCTCACCAGTTCCAAGAAAACCAAAATAATCTTCTGTATCATATCAGACGATCATGGATTAAAACTGGAACTCAACAACAAAAGAAACAACATAAAGCCTACAAACTCATGGAAACTGAACAACTCCCTACTCAATGATATCTGTGTAAGGGATTAAATAAGAAGAGAAAATAAAAACTTCCCAGAATTCAATGAAACTGAAGGCATGGCATATCTGAAATTATGGGACACAATGAAAGCATTGCTAGGAGGAAAGTTCATAGCACTAAGTACCTTTCTAAAGAAGCTTGAGTGGTCCCATACTAGCATGTTAACAGCACACCTGAAAGCTCTAGAACAAAAGCAATAAGACAAACACAAGAGGGTAAACTGCTGGAAATGATCAAACTCAGGACTGAAATCAATAAATTGGAAACAAAGAGAACAATTCAAAGAATCAATGAATCCACCAGCTGGTTCTTTGAGTAAATCCACAACATCGACAAACCTTTAGCCAAACTAACTAAAAAGTAGAGAGAGAGTATTCAAATCAACAAAATCAGAAATGAAAAGGGAGACAAAATGACAGACACTGAGGAAATCCAAAGAATAATCAGGTTTTACTTCAAGACCCTATATGCCACAAAATTTGAAAACCTAAATGAAATGAACAATTTTCATGATAGCTATAAACTATAAAAAATGAACCGAGAGATAGGCAGATTTGGGCCCAGGGGTCCCGCTCAAACTAAGGCACCAGCCAAGGACAATACAGGAGGTAAACTTTAAACCCCTTCCCAGATCTAGCCAATGGTCAGAATACTCTCCACAGTTGAGTGGAGAGTGTGATACGACTTTCTCACATACTCTGGTGCCTCACATTTGACCATGTCCCCTGGAGGGGGAGACCTGGTGGCACTCAGAGGAAGGACAGCAAGTAGCCAAGAAGAGACTTGATACCCTATGAGAATATATAGGGGGACGTAATCCCCCTCAGGAACAGTCATAGGGGAGGGGAATAATGGGAAAATGGGGGGGGAGGAATGGGAGGATACAAGGGATGGGATAAACATTGAGATGTAACAAGAATAAATTAATAAAAAAAAATAAATAAATAAAAAAAAAAAAAATGAACCGAGATCAGGTAAGTAAATTGAATAGTCATATAACACCTAAGGAAAAAGAGGCAATCATCAAATGTCTCCCACCAAAAGAAACCTCAGGAGCAGAGATTGATTCATGCAAAATTCTACCAGACCTTCAGAGAAGGCCCACTCCTAATTCTCTTCAAATTATTTTACAAAATAGAATCAGAAGGAACATTACCCAACTCATTCTTTGAGGCCACAGTCAACTTGATACATAAACCACAGAAAGACGCACAAAGAAAGAGAATTTCAGAGCACTTTCTCTTATGAACATTGATGCAGAAATACTCAATAAAATACTCTCAAACTAGTAGAGAGTGGGGTCTGGCTGTCACATGAGTTCTGCTACCCCATATTTGACCACATCCCCTGGATGGGAAGGCCTGATGGCACTCAGCAGAAGGATAGCAGGCTGCCAAGAAGAGACTTGATACCCTATGAGCATACACAGGGGGAAGAGGTCCCCCTCAGTCACAGTAATAAAGGGGGGAGTAAGAGGAAAATAGGAGGGAGGGAGGATTGGGAGGATACAAGGGATGGAATAACAATTTAAATGTAATATGAATAAATTAATAAAATATATTTTAAAAGAAAAAAGAACTCATTAAAACTTTCATTCACCATGACCAATTAGGCCTCATCCCAGGCATGCAGAGGTTCAGTATGTGGAAATCCATCAATGTGATTCATCATGTAAGAAAACTGAAGGAAAAAATACCCACATGAACATCTCCTTAGATGCCAAAAAACCATTTGACAAAATCCAATACCCATTCAGCTTAAAAGTCCTGGAGAAGAGGGATACAAGGAACATACCTAAACATAATAAAGGCAATATACAGCAAACCTACAGCCAACATCAAACTAAATGTAGAGAAATTTAACTCAATTCTATAGAAATCAGTGACACAACATGTCTGCCCACTCTCTCCCCGTCTCTTCCATACAGTACTTGAAGTCCTAGCTAGAGCAGTAAGACAGCTAAAGGAGATCAGAGAGATACAATTTAAAAAGGAAGAAGCCAAACTTTCACTATTCTCAGATGATATGATAGCATACAAAAGTGACCCAAAAAAATCCTATCAAGGAACACGTACATCTTATAAACACCTCCAGCAACGTGGCTGGATACAAAATCAAGATGAAAAATCAGTTGCCTTCCTGTATACAATGACAAACAGTCTGATAAAGAAGTCAGGGAAACTACACCCTTCACAATAGCTACAAATAATATAAAGTATCTTGTTGATTTTCTCAAAGAACCAGCTCTTGGTTTTGTTGATTCTTTGGACTGTTTTCTTAGTTTCTAATTTGTTAATTTCACCCCTGAGTTTGATTATTTCCAGATGTCTACTCCTCTTGTGTGTTTCTGCTTCTTTTTTTCTAGGACTTCCAGCTGTGTCGTTATGATGCTTATGTGTGATGTTTCCAATTTTTTTTAAAGGCACTTAGTGCTATGAATTTTCATCTTAGCACTGCTTTCAATGTATCCCACAAATTTGGGTGTGTTGTTCCTTCCTTTTCATTGAATTTCAGAAACTCCTTGATTTCTTTCTTTATTTCTTCCCTGAGCCAGGTGTCATTTAGCAGAGAGTTGTTTAGCTTCCACATATGTGTAGGCTTTTTGTTATTTCTGTTGTTGTTGAATTGCAGCCTAAGAGCAAGGTGATCTGATAGGATACAAGGTATTATTTCAATCCTCTTGTATCTATTGAGGCTTGCTTTGTGATCTACGATGTGATCAATTTTGGAGAAGGTTCCATGGGGTGCAGAGAAGAAGGTGTATTCTTTCTTATTTGGGTGAAAGGTTCTTTAGATATCTGTTAGATCCATTTGGCCCATTGCATTACTTAATGATGTTATTTCTCGTCTTAGTTTCTGTTTCAATGACTTATCCTTCAATGAGAGTGGGGTGTTGAAGTCTCCCACTATTATTGTGTGGGGATCGATGTGTTGTTTAAGGTTTTTAGCAGATCTTTTACAAATATGGGTGCCCTTGTATTATGAATAAGGCTGCTATGAACATGTCCCCTGGAGGGGGAGACCTGGTGGCACTCAGAGGAATGACAGCAGGTTGCCAAGAAGAGACTTGATACCCTATGAGAATATACAGGGGGAGGTAATCCCCTTCAGGAACAGTCATAGGGGAGGGGAATAATGGGAAAATGGGGGGGGGAGAGGGAGGAATGGGAGGATACAAGGGATGGGATAAACATTGAGATGTAACAAGAATAAATTAATAAAAAAAGAGAAAAAAATTACTATATAGAAAAAAAAAGATTTTGTTCTTTGTATTTAGTGACTTCTATAAATAGTTCCCAAGCCTTCCCTTGCCTGCCTAGAATTCTCCTGCCAAAATCAGAGAGGTGCATTTGCAAGATGCCTTAAGCCTGAAGTTTCTTTGCTGGTTTCTCATGATGGGGTCTCACTAAAGTCACAGTGAGGCACTGAAATCCCAGGTCCTTATTCATTAGGGGCCTATGTGACATTTTACATCATTTAGTGTTTATTTTGTTGAACCGACAGTTGGAAAGCTTCATGTACTCATGTTCCTATCCTTACCTTTTGTTGCTATGTAGTGGCTCTCTTCGTCTCCCCACCTGGCTTTGGTCCCAAGTGAACTCTCTTATATATGAGACTTGTGGTTCCACGTTTACAGCTTTCACTTACTTGGGATACTGATCTTTACTCTCTGACTAACAGTTTTAGATGTCCTTGTTTATGAGAGGTGTTTCCCCCCCCCAGGCACAGAGGATGCCAATGAGGCTCCACCTCACTTTACCATTACCTCCCTCCTGCTCATTTATCTAGCTTTTCTTCATATTGGGCTTATTCTATGTGTAGCGTGTTGGCAAATGGCATAGCTTCTTCTAAAATTTCCCCAAACAAGAGGGATCATGGAGCCAGAAGAGGTCCATGCTTCTATATTCCATTTGCCTTCTGGGTCTTACTGTATCTTCACAGGTATCAATACATCTAGGAGCTCTATTCATTCACTTTACTTCCCAACTGCTGGCCTATCTGACTTTCAGTACCTCAGGCTCAGTCCCAGATGCAAGGAAAAAGATTTGCCAAGATACCCAGGAACCACCAGTATTTCATGGGGTGAAATCTTTAAAATTTGTCTCTGACTAATTGACTCAAGAGGGCTCTGCCTCTCTGGGTGTGAAATCACCAGTAAAGTATGTTCTTTGCTCTTCAAGATACCTCCTCTGAGGGATGTGTTGATGCCAACTTAAAGAGAAAATAATCCTTATAAATCATTGTGGTGCAAGATTCCCAACTGTAGCAAACACCACACATCTTTTCTGTGATCTATTTTTAACTAAATGCTATCCAGTCAAACTATTAAAAAAAATCAGGTAACCATAACTATCTCTAAATTGCATAGAATGAGAAACACACCACTGGTATGGACCACAGAGGAAGCATCCACAGGTGAGACCTTCTTGTTCAGCATGTGCAGGTGTGCTTCTCAGCTGGGCTCCTGAGATGGGAGCTGATTAAGGATTTCCAGTTTTTGTTCAGCCTGTGCTGTCACTTCAAACACTGTGGGCCAATTCCCAGAGCACATAGAAATACGTCCCTGATTCCTCCAGCTCTGAGGCTGAAATGACAAGGCTGATGGACTTGGCTGATTCCTCAAACATAACAGAATAGCGGACTCCCTTCTCATACTCAGCAGAAATGGAAATCTGGCGATAAAGGAAAATCATCTCTCCAGTAAGTCGTTGCTTGTACCAAAAGTGATGGTAATAATTATAACTTGTCTCATTTGAACAGTCCAGGGTGACTTCTTGTCCCTCATGCACGTTTATGCTTGACTTGACCTGAGTCACTTTCCTGGAAACATTGGATCCTGCAGAAGAAACAGCGGAGTTAATAGAAAGCTTATCCTGTTTCAGTATGAACAAAGTACAGTTGGAATTGGGCCCCTTTAGACTCAAACACAAAACAAACTGAAGATACATTCTGCTAGCTTTTCTCCAATCCCTCTTTTCCCTCATGTCCATGTGAACTGCCTAGGGCAATGCTTCCTGCTTAATATCCTTAGCTATATGCGAAACATCCATACCAGAGAAGGTCAGGGCCACCAACACACAGAGCAGGTTGTGGGAAGGCATGTGGCACACGTCCCTCTGTATGCGTGTGACAGCTCTGCTTCTGCTCAGCACTCAATGTCTGAGAGCCAGGCAGTATGCACATGCCCCTCCTTTGTTTCTTACACTGCAACAGGAAATTGGTTTTGTATGGCCATAGGTCACAAGTTCTATTTATAGAGGGGAAAAAAACTATAGCTCACTACTGATTTTTACTTGCTTCCTTGTCATTCTTACTAGCATTTAAAGGGACCTTGAAATAATCCATTGCTGCTGGGGGTGAGATTGCTTTACACACATGAGTGCTATTCAGTGGGACAGTAGTGGAACCCAAAGTCACATTCATCATGAGCCATGTGTGATGTGTAATGCCCTAACAGACCACTGTAACATGTTTGTTTATCTCCATCTATTGTCTAACTGTCTAACTAAGCTTAACAGAAAAAAAAAACAATAATAAAGCTCTCATGGATCCATGGATTTCCCATGAAACACTGGCATTGGAAATAGTCTTCTGCTCTTGCTGATTGCTAAGATCTATAAAAATTCTGCAATTAAGTGAACTAGTTGTAAATTGTGTGGTAAAGGGCAGTCCAACAGCATTCAAGAAAATGCTCAACTGCTTATATTCTGTGAAAATGTACCAGCAATAAAATGGTAGCCTTAAGAGGCTAGGGAGAATGAGTTTAATATGAATAAAGTAATTTTAAAAAGAGTAAAAAAAAAAGTAAAAATGAATAAAAAGTAAAATTAAAAAATAAAGAAAAAAAGAGGCTAAGGAGATGCTCAGTGTGCCAGATGCCTGCTGAATATCATGAGACCCTACATGTGGATATGCAGTGGCCACATAAGGATCCAGATGATGTACATGCACCTGCAGTCTGACCTCAGGAACGCAGAGAAAGCAGGACCCTTGAGTCTCACTAGTCAGTCAAATGGTGAGCTTCAGTTTCAGTGAGAGTTCCCACAGAGAGAAATGATCGGGGAAAATGATAGACAAAGATACCAAATGTTTGCCACTGGTTTACACACACACACACACACACACACACACACACACACACACTGATACACATACACATACACACACAGTGTGGAGGGGTGTTACTATAATTTAAAAGCCTACTGACGTAAAAACTGACTGGCTTTTAAAAATGTAACAACAAAGTTTCTTCAGAAGGTATGATCTGCTCTCTCCACACAGAGAACTCTACTTATTACATGTCCTAGAAGGTTCTATACCATTGTCCTGTCTTATTCCATTCCATATGGTAAAGTCTGTAGATTTTAACTTAGAAACCAGTCTCATGATAACCTTGCCAGGTCTCTCCATGACCTATTACATGTTCAGGATACATATAATTGGCAAGCACTTAGGTGCATGTTAAAGCCACATGAGTTGGAGACTGCATTGTTGTGGACTGCTGTATCACCAATTAGAACATAGCTGTCAATCTGTGATTTGCTCTCATTTTTCCAATGGATGATTTAAATAAGCCAAATGGCAACCAGAAGAGAAAATATAAGCAAGGTCTCTAAAGAGCTCCAGTTCTCCCTATGAGGTAAAATAGCACAGTAATGAGCATTTGAGGGACTAGTTTCTGGTATCTGAGGTCTATGCCTCTGCCGTTTCACTACTCTGTGCAGAGGGCACATGCCCTGGATCGCAGGTTCTGCAGCCAAGCAGCCCACCCTAGGAGCCACAGAAGCCTGGGGAGCTCAGGCTGGCAGGGCTGTGCCCATGCTGAAGATCTCCCCAGAGTAGGTGGACGCTGTCCATGCTGCAGGATAACAGCCTCTGAGATGTGGCTTTGCAGTACACTGGGCTTAAGTGCTGAGACACAATCAGTTTCACTCTACGCACAGCTTTGTCTTTCCTTGTGGTTTAATTGATACTCCCCAGTGAAGATAAAGCTTAAGGCTGATGCAGAGATAGCTCAACGGTGAAAAGCACATGTTGCTAATGATAAAAATTGAAGTTCATCTCCCAGGACACGTTCAACAAGTTAAATGCCCTGTAAAACCTGAAAACTCCAGCTTTGAGCATGAACACAATTTTTTGGCCTTCAAATACACAGAAGAGAAAGAAGAGACTACCCATGTAATCACACTCCTGTGTACACTCATACAGACATGTGTGCTTCCAATCACCCCTACATATACAATTAATAAAATATTTTAAAAGAATAAACCTTAATATTTAAAGAATAATACAAAGAAATCAGTTGTTAAGGAAATTGGGGTAATAGTTTGATTCTGACCTGGGGATGAAAACCTTTACAGAAGGGGAGAGAGAAGATAAATACCACTGAGGATGTCCAACATAACCTTAGGAGGGCACATGGATTCCTGTTTACCTGGAATCATATTACATAGATATGTTAATGATGTTATCCCACTTGCCCTAACCCTCTCACGAAACAGATGATCTAACAAGAAGCCAAGTGCCAGGCACGGAAAACCTCTTTTTAATATGCTTATCATGGGAATCCAAGAGGCTCCCAGGAGAGTGCTGACTTTTGCTGTTGCATTTGATTGTCTCTCAGAGATCAAAGCCAAGTCCCTAGTGAAGATGCCATGCACTCTGAATGCAGGACTTGGAAGACGTGACCTGGCTCTGACCCCAATGCCTCATCACTGTGTGTGATAGGTGCTATGCAAGGTGCCAAAAGAAGTCAGCATCAATAGACCTATCTGGATGTGATGCTTTTGTCCCACAACAACGAAGAGCCCAGCAAAGTGTTTGTAAAGGTGCAATGGTGGCACTGATGACTCCGTGGTGACCAACGGCTCTGTAATTAGACTTACGACTCACTCAACAAGAGGGAAGTCAGGGTCCATATAGAACCCTAGCTAACTCCTCAGACCTAGTGACAGTCGGTCTTAGAGGAGAATCTGCTGCTGCCACTTTACCAAACCAGCATTCTTATCAACTGTGGTCAAATACTTGCCGTACTCCCACATGTGTGCGCACCTCTCATAGCTCTCAAGGAGGATTTTCTTAGATGGAGACGATCACCGAAAGTCAGGACTGGTCAAAATATAGAGAAGAGCTGATCATTGGAGTTTCACTCCCACCAAATACATCTTCAACAAGACTCCTGCAACTAAGGCTCTAAAAACATGGATAAAAACAAGGCAACAGGAAAATGTAAGAGCCAGAAGACCAGAAAGTCTGCTGCAAGACTGACTTCTAGAAATGAGGGGAATCTGTATCCTTGGTAGCACAGCAATATGTCTGCATGACATGTCCTGAACAATGAAAACACCAATAAGCATGGAAAACTGTAGCTAGACTTTCTTCCTTTGTGGGTCCTTATTTTATCTCCCACCATTCTCCACCCCATTTTCTTCTTCCCTTACAAACTTCTACTCTTAAAATACAGAAAAGGGAATGGAGGGCAAAGCGAATGAAGTTATCTTTAGACTACTTTCTATTCATTATGGGTGCCAAGTCTTTGGGCATGTTTAATCTTTACCATCAGGATATCTAACTTCTTGTTTCTTTGTGCATGCCTAGTAGACAAACAGCAACCAACAGCTTCCAACCACCAACCACCTTACAACAGCAACCCAGTTATTTACGACCCTAGCATTTATAAGTCACACATTAAAGAAACAATATGTAGCTGGAAGGACCACGCCCCTGTTAGAGCATGAGGCAAATCATAGTCACACTGTTAAGGAGCCTCATAGCCCAACACCTGGGATTAAAATTTTCAATAACATTTCTATTATTTTTTAAGAACAAAAATCTTTAGTACAGGAAATGTCATGATGCCCATCACTAGTCAAGAAACTACAGACAACTAAGTACTGATGACAGAGTGAGAAATGGTCACCCCAGGGAAGAGCCCTGATTAATGATAAAATAGCAAGAGGTCAGCACTGACATCATATGCACACTAGCAACACTAGGCAGACTCAGCAGGTTGTAAGTAAGTGTCTGTGTGTGTGTGTGTGCACATGCACATGTGTGTATAACAAAACAACAATAATCATAGAAAAGACGCCATGGATTTGAAGTTGTTATTGGAGAGCATGAGAGAGGTGGGAGGTGAAAGACACAGAAGGGGTTTCAGGTGTGTAATGTAATTACATGTAAAAATGTTGTAGTAATATTTTAACCAAAACAAAAACAATACTTTAAAAATATCAATGTCAATAAGGCAGTCTGCAATTAGACCTGAGGGGCTTTATTAGAACAAACCAGAACTCATTGGGTTTTTATTGCCTCATAAAACAAATTTCTCATGTAATATACTTTAATTATATTATTTCTGCTACTGCAACACTTCCTAGATCCTCCCCACCTTCCTACTTTATCCAAATTTACAATTTCTCTTTTATACATCCTTCTAAAAACAAATATTTAGCTAAAAGTTTGAAAACAGCAAAAAAGCAAAACAAAACAAAAGAAAAAAGATACAAAGTACATGGAACCAATTGTGTGTTTGTGAGCTCCTCTTGGGCAGGGGTTCTGCCCTGGAGTATGGTTGAAATATAGAGTGCCATGCTAATTAGGCTAACCAAGATTATTAGAGATTTTTCTTTTTCGCCAGTGTCCAAGAACTGGCTAAGGTCAGAGTCTCTGGATGTAAAAGCTGAGGGGTAGAACATTTTGGGGAAAAAAATCACTAATGCCGCAGTTGCACCAATGTCTCTGGTTAATATCATAGTAACTTTGTAACATTGTTTGCTTAGACAGAACAGAGTGGTTATATCTAGCACAGAATGACATTTAATTTTGACTTTTACCTTCCTCAATTATTTTAGTTAATGTTTAGTTTGTATTAACATCAATTATTTTGGTTACAATGTCTGGACCAACGGCAGGGTCATGGAAATTTCCCATGTGTTGCCAAGGCAGATGTGACTGAGAAATCTCAAAGCAGACACAAAACAGAGTTAGGAGATGTGGTTACCTCAGTCAAATCATGTTTGATAACTTTGTGTCACTATATTGAAGAAAGATGGTTTTTTCTTTCCCAGCAAGTACCAACTGCTATAGCCTTTTCTTCTTTTGTTTAATTAACTTTTGTCCACACAATATATTTTGATGAGGTTTTTACTCTTCTCTTAGTCTTGCCAGTCAGTTTTGTTTGGTTTCAGATTTTTTAATTGCATTGGCCTTTCTTTTATTTGCTTTGGTTTTTATTTTTAAGGGGGTATGCTTTTGTTGTTTGGAGAGTTTTCTTTTTAAGAATGAGAGTGGGAGAAAGACCACGAAGTTGGTGGCCTGAATACAGAGTGGGAAGGCAGCATGGATTCTTAGTGTTTTCCTTGTACTCACTCATCTCTCAGCTGTTCTGACTCTGGTTTGACTGAAGGTGAATCACAATCACCAATCCTGGCTTCCCTGGAGAGAAACAGCAGAAATTCTCACCCCAACTTCTTTCCTTCTCACCCCAAAATACTGAGACTTCATATCCAAAATACATCAGCTGAGACAAGTGAGATTAAAACAAACTTGTGATTCTTGGGTCTCTGAAGGGTCCTGGAGAGTTGTTGTCCCCAGAACAGGCTTCCTGTAGTGAAACAACTGTGTGGGGATCTGAGCAGGAGTCTGGGAAGGAGAAGCAGGAGAGTGAGGAGCCTCTGAGTCCAGATGTCCAGTGATGTCATCCATTGCCACAGGAGCATGCCGATGCTTGGTGCTGTTCTGCACCTGCTGCTATAGTTTTCATGAAAACAACACCCCTTTTGAAGTGATCTTTCATTCACAAAACTGTGGTCATGTGAGCATTGCCCAAAATAAACATCACTCTTCAGGCATTGAAGAAATGAAAGCTCTTCTTGACTGTTGTTGAAAATGCAACTGGTGAAGGAATTTATGTCAAACCTTCACTTCCAAAAGCAGGATTTGCTTGAGCACCTCATGAAGACACCCAAGTGGTGAGGATTAGATTATTCTAAATCAAATTTTCTTGACTGCCTTTCATTTCTCACTAAATAATTTCCAGCTTTTCATTCCCTATGATGTTCAGGCTTCTGTCTTGAAGTGCACAGAGTTCCCCCAATAATCTCTTCTGTATTCTTAAATATTCTTTCTCTCCCCTTCCAGCCTACGTGTTTGTAATCAGTGAAGTCTATTTCAGTCAGATACTTCTGTTACAAATTTAAAACTTGACAAGGATAGAATGCCTTGAAAGGCAGGAGGGGTTCTCCTACTGGTATTGAGAGATACATCCTGCACTGCTAAGAGCCAGCTGACTTTATTTTCCTTTGTGAATTTCTTTTTGCATCCTGAAAAACTATTCACTCTGTGTCAGAAAAAGATTGAAGGATTTACATATTTAACTTAAACCTCTTCCACATTGTTGTTGTTGATTTTGGTTTTCTGAGAAGAGTTTCACTACCAGACATAGCCTCAAGCATTCCTCTTGCCTTGGTGACCAAATAGATAGGGTGATCACAGCCATTAACCATGTGGCATGACATATTTGTATTTATAAACTAATTCAAAATTTTACTTTCAGAAATCTTGTTGAGATCTACATAGCCATATGGAAATGTGATATATATTAAATGAATGTATCTTGCAAAGTGTTAGGCTATGAGAGGTCCGTTTTCAATTCTGTGCACTCCTGGTGGACACAAAGACTATAGATGCTTCTGTTTGATTAAAAAATATATTCAATACTGTTTTAGTGAAAGTCATATTTCCATTTTATGACTGAATTGAAGTCTTTCTTCTCACTGATGTCATTTATCTTTTGTAAACACACTCGCATATTTGTGAGTGCCTCCTGCCTTACATACTTGAATTTCTTGAAGATAGATGAGGATATGAGAGATAAAACAAGAGGACGTATAAAGGTCAGTGTAAGTCAGCACTCCCCTGGTCATCAGAGAAAATTAAGGTAAAAGACAAGTCTATGAAATTTCTATCCCAGTAGCCATAGTTGAGGTCTCCTGACACTGGGTTGTAACAACTGCACATTAACAACATAATTCACAAGAGCATAGGAAGACAGTGAGTTCATAGTTTACAGTTGGTACATATCAACTACACAGAGAACCATTTGCACAGCCATGCAGGAAAATGATTCCCCTAAACTAATTAAGGAAATGTATCTGAAACCTCATCTACTCCTAAGGAGCACAGGGAGACTGGAGAAAAGCAAGCACTGACTTCGACATGGACTGTTCTGGCCTGAGTGAGTCTAATCCTTACACTCACTGTGTCCCCTGCCCCCTGCCCCTGCAAATGAGAACCTCTCCACACTGTGCTAGGCTCAACACCACAGCTGGAGCCTCAGCTGCAGGTTTGTGTGTGGGCTACAGGTGCCTGGAGAGCACAGTGCACTTGCTGCACAGAAGTAGGTGGCTGAGTCTCCAGGCTGAGTGTCTGCGATGTGCAAGGAGAACTTTTTCTCCTTTTTACTGAAGAAGACAGTGAATCTTCCATCTTCCTTTTTATTAGACACAGATCGTATGAAGGTCAGAAGTGCAGGGCCTTCCCCAGGGAGCTGCCGGTACCATGTGAAGTAGTCAAATGCATTGTTATCATAAGTGCAGTTCAGAATGGCAGTCTCTTTTTCCCAGACAGTCAGAGACTGGGGACTTTGTTTCACCTCTTGCTGGTCATGTTTCTCCTGCTGGCCACTGACCCCTGTGTAGAGAAATAACAAGCATCATTAGGTCTCCTGGTATGCACTACCTGCTTATGATTTCAACATTGACTATTTTGTCTGCTGTTCTAATTCTCTCATGTCTCCAAATTAATCACATAGCCTGGAATATGTGGTTTCTCCCCATGACTCACAGGCTAGGTAAAGGCCTAGGACTAGAAACGATGCTTTCAGGACCTTGTTCATTCCTCCTAGATTGAAGCTAGCAGAGAACTCAGGTGGCTTTTTATCTCCTCACAGAACACTGGCTCCAACTTTACAGGCACTCAGTTCTTTCAGCTGGCTCCACCCTTTAAAAACGTTGTCTAAAGCTGTTTCTAACACAGGAAGTCCTCCCCCATTTTGCTCAAATTTGATATTGCTGATAATAGAGTCATGAGAACCAGAAATCCCATTTATAATTACAGAATTATGTACTGTTGCTAGAAATGTGTGTTGGTATAGACATCAAGAATTACAGTATGGAAAGAAAGAAAGAAAGAAAGAAAGAAAGAAAGGGGTGGAGAGGGAGAGGAGGAAGAATGAAGTAAGGAAAGAAAGCAAAAGGAAAGGATCAAAAGAAGGAAGAAAAAAAAGGAAGCAAGGTAGTAAGGAAGTAAGTCCAGTGATTTAACTAATGCCACTTCTGAGCATTAATCCAGGGAAAACAAGGTTATAATATAAGAGAGATACCTGCATATGCATGTTTATTAGAGCATTACTCATGATGAGCACTATGTAGACACAGCCCATGTACCACCTGTCAGTCAGTGAATGAACAAACTCTTGTACCTGAAACTACAGAATAATCTTCAGCCACAGGGAAAATGAACTCATGCCATCTGTAGGAAAATGGGTGGTAGTGAAGGACAGGATGTAAACAAAATAAAGCAGATGTGTAGACACACGATATATGCGTATAGGGGATGTAAGCATGTTTTTGTTTTAATCCCAAGTGTGGGATGTGAAACAGACTTGTGTGAGAGTGTGTAGGGTTTTTCTACTAGAAACACAATTGTGAGAGAACAGGTGATGTTTTGTCCACCAGAAGAGGAACTGTCTCATGGGGAGACATGGTCTTTACCAACTGATAAACATCCTAGTAAGGACTCTGAGAAGATACTTGGGGCTTGGGTTTTTGTTGTTGTTGTTGTTGGTGGTGGTGGTGGTTTTTCCTTTGGTTTGGTTTTGGCTTTTTTGTTTTGGCTGTCCATCACTCCACTTTGAGGTGCTCCTGGAGAGAACCACTCCAGAGAACACTTTGAGTTTTTGAGCTCCAGATTCTGCTCCAGGTTTTGACAGCTGTAGTTGCATTCGCCTTTGCTGTATTGCTTGTTTGCCGTTTAATGAGTCTGCTGGAATTTGCCTACTATGCTAATGGAATCGCTCACAGGAGCTGAGTCTCAAAATGTCTACTTCTCCTGTTCCCATTAACCTCTTTCCTCTCCTATCTAGGGCAGGTTGGTTAGAAGGCAGATATAAACATGAAAGAACTCCCAAATAAAGTACTTTGGAAAAGTTCAAAGCCTACACATATGTATTCTCAGCTGTAAAAAACAAATAAACAAAACAAAAAAATAAGGAAAAAAGAAAGTAAAGATAATTTGAAAGTAGAAGTAAGACAAATGAGTAAGGGAAAGAGGATGGGAAGAGGAAGAGGGAAGGGCAATGGAGAGTGAAGCCAAGAACAATATAAAAAAATCACTACATATGCATACATTAAAATTTCCCAATAAACTAAATTGCACAATGAATGTGTACTGATAATTTTGATAATTACACAATTAGAGAAAGGATAAATTAAAATTTTTCTCTAGTTGGGAAGCTCATATACACATACACAAAATGAGTTAAGAGTGAGTTACCTCATATAGGGCAAGAATACGCCTACTAGGCACCACAGACTAACAGATAAAAAGGTCAGTGTGGAGAATGGGTTACCTCTTTTGGTGTTTGGATTATGTTGCTTTCTATTGCCAATATCAATATAAAGGCCAGAGGCAACATAGGGAGGAAAAAATTTATTTGGCTCACATTTCTGACCATCGTCCATCACTAAAATAAGGAAACAAGCAAGTCAGGAATTCACGCTGGAATAGTGGCATGGACCATACATATAACTGCTTCCTGGTTGCTCTCCCTGGCTTCTTCATCTTGTTTTATATACAACGCAGGACCTCCTGCCCAGTGCTGACAGTGCAATCGGTGGGCTGGGGCCCCGTCAACAATTGTTTTTTTTTAATTACTCTTCTCTCATATATAACATCCCAACTGCAGTTTTCCCACCACCCTTTTCTCCCATTTACTCTCCTGAACCTCCCCTTTCCCCAAGACCCCTTCTCCATCCATTTCCATTCAGAAAAAAACAGGCCCCCAGGGATTGTAACTAAACATGAATATCAAGTTCACATCAACTATTAACAGAAAAAATATCCACTGGCATGCCTCCAAACAGGTATGACAAATACAATTATTTTTATGCTTCCTTCTTCCTGAATGTCGATATTTTGCTTCAAGTTGACAGAGAGTATTCACCACAACTTACTGCCTGTCAGCATGGCACATTAAAACAGCATTAGTAAGCCACAATCTTTCCTTTCTTATTGATGCCCAAGATCTCATCTTTGTATCAGAATATAAAACAAAATATAACTTTTAAAATCAGTATTTTATTTTAAGCTGGGCGTGGTGGTGCATGCCTTTAATTCCAGCACTCAGGAGGCAGAGGCAGGCGAATCACTGTAAGTTTGAGGCCTGCCTGGTCTACAAAGTGAGTCCAGGACAGTCAAGTCTACACAGAGAAAACCTGTCTCGGAAAAAACAAAAACAACACAAAATCAGTATTTTAAAACATTTAAAGACTTTAAAAGTTCAAAAAATTTTTAGCATATCTAAAGCTTTCTAATACTGGGTTCCTGTAAAATACAAAATAAGTTTAAAAATGTATGAACCAGGACACACTTAAATCAGACAAAGTAAATCCGTGGTAACAGGCCTTAGCTTCTCCCCATGTTTCGTCAGCCCTGCACATTCTCCCAAAACTGATTCACATGCTGCCAAGTTGGGGTTCCAGCTTGAAGTGAAGCCATGATCTCCCCACCCACAGCTTCTGAAGACACTAAAGACACTCGAGTGACTAGACAATATGACGAGGGGATGGGTGTGGACCCTGGTTCTGAGATCCTGATGGAGGAAAGGACTAAAAATGGCTTCAATCATGAGCAGATTTCCAAGTGGGAAGGACAGACAACATAATTCTAGACACTGTTATATCAGTGTAGCAGTAGATTGGACCAACTGTGGTGACAACCTTAGAAATGTACATCAGAGAAGGTAATATGACACTGGCATTGAAGAATAGTGTGCATTTTCACAGAGTTCACTTGAAAATTCCTATTTGTCGACACTATGAGCCCAGGATGATCAGGTATAATATAGGTGAATGGCTAGATGGATACATGTATTTGGTCTCTGATTAAACTTAAGCAGTGTAGGTGATAGTGCTTTACTTGTTTTAAATACTTTTTTTATTAATTTATTCTTGTTACATCTCAATGGTTTTCCCATCCCTTGTATCCTCCCATTCTTCCCTCCCTCCCTTTTCCCCTTATTCCCCTCCCCTATGATTGTTCCTGAGGGGGATTACCTCCCCCTGTACATGCTCATAGGGTATCCAGTCTCTTCTTGGTAAACTGCTTTCCTTCCTCTGAGTGCCACCAGGTCTTCCCCTCCAGGGGACATGGTCAAATGTGAGGCACCAGAGTACCTGAGAAAGTCATATCCCACTCTCTACTCAACTGTGGAGAATGTTCTGACCATTGGCTAGATCTGGGAAGGGGTTTAAAGTTTACCGCCTGTATTGTCCTTGGCTGGTGCCTTAGTTTGAGCGGGACCCCTGGGCCCAAATCTGCCTATCATAATGTTCTACTTGTAGATTTCTTGGACCCTCTGGGTCCTTCTACTTTGCTATTCTCCCATGCTTCTCTCATCTAGAGTCCCAATAGGATGTCCTCCCCTCTGTCCCAGTTTCCTGGTAAGTGAAGGCTTTGGTGGGACATGCCCCTTGGGATAATATGCAGATATAATTGAGTATATACCATTTGAGTGTTTCTGCTTCTGGGTTGACTCATCATTATGATCATTTCTAGCTCAATCCATTTATCCACAAATTTCGGGAATTCGTTGTTTTTAATAGCTGAATAGTATTCCATAGTGTATATGTACCACAGTTTCTTTATCCATTCTTCTACTGATGAACACTTAGGCTGTTTCCATGTTCTGGCTATTATGAATAAGGCTGCTATGAACATGGTTGAGCAAATTTTCTTATTGTGTGCTGGAGCATCTTCTGGGTGTATTCCAAGGAGTGGAATAGCTGGGTCTTGAGGAAGCCCTATTCCCATTTTTCTGAGATAGCACCAGATAGATTTCCAAAGTGGCTGTACTAGTTTGGATTCCCACCAGCAATGAAGGAGTGTCCCTTTCTCCCCACATCCTCGCCAGCATGTGGTGTCGCTTTAATTTTTTGATCTTAGCCATTTTGATGGGTGTAAGATGGAATCTCAGAGTTGTTTTGATTTTCATTTCCCTGATGACTAAGGAGGTTGAGCATTTCTTTAAGTGTTTCTCAGCCATTTGATATTCCTCTGTTGAGAATTCTCTGTTGAATTCCAAGCCCCACTTCTCATTTGGGTTATTTGGTTTGGTGGTGTTTAATTTCTTGAGTTCTTTATATATTTTGGATATTAGACCTTTGTAAGATGTAGGGTTGGTGAAGATCTTTTCCCAGTCTGCAGGCTGTCACTTTGTTCTCTTGACAGTGTCTCCTGCCTTACAGAAGCTACTCAGCCTCATGAGGTCCCATTTATTAATTGTTGACATTAAGGCCTGGGCCATTGGTGTTCTGTTCAGGAAGTTGTCTCCTGTGCCAATATGTTCCAGGCTCTTCCCCACTTTTTCTTCTAAGTGACTTAGCCACAAGCAATATAAAATATTTAGGAGTTACTCTAACTAAGCAAGTGAAGGACTTGTTTGAAAAAAATTTCAAAACTCTGAAGAAAGACATTGAAGATGACATGAGAACATGGAATGATCTTCCTTGCTCATGGATCGGGAGAATTAAAATAGTAAAAGAGGCCATCCTACCAAAAGCAATCTAGAGATTCAATGCAATCTCTATTAAAATACCTACACAAATTTTTAAAGACATTGAAAGCTCAATTCTGAACTTCATATGGAAAAACAAAATATCCAGAATTGCTAAAACAATCTTGTACAATAAAAGGTACTCCAGAGGAATCTCCATACCTGATCTCAAACTTTACTATAAAGCAATAGTTATTAAAACAGAATGGTACTGGCACAGCAACAGGCTGGTTGATCAGTGGAATCTAATCGAAGACCCAGATATGAATCCACACATATACGGTGACTTGATTTTTGACAAAGAAGCCAACTCCTCTCAATGGAAAAAGGATGCCATCTTCAACAAATGGTTCTGGTCTAATGGGATGTCTATGTGTAAAAAATGCAACTGGACCCATATTTGTCACCTTGCACAAAACTCAAATCCAAGTGGATTGCAGACCTCAACATAAAACCAGAGACACTAAGTCACTTAAATACTTTTCAATCCTAGCTTACTGAGGAGCCATGGAAGAGCCACAGTTTCCCCTGCTCTGAAGCAGCACTGCCCCTCGGTGGCCACAGAGGAATGTCTTCACTCAAGAGTCCTAACCTTAAAAGCTCATGCCTTGAGCTTTTCTCCTGAGCCAATACTTTCCGATGGGAAGAGATGTTGTGTTTGTTGGGTCAGCTATCAGATGGTTTTCTTACCTGTCTTCCAGCCTTTTCTCCATACATCATCACAATTACCCATTGTTGTCTCATGAGTAAAACCACTTCTTCTGGAAAATGAGAGAAGCCCTTCAGAAGACACAAGAAAATGAAAATGCTTGATATTTAAAATAAAGTCTTATAAATAGATCCATTATATCATTGACGTGTACACATGGTGATTATTAGCTTTAGTACATTTTACTATTTCTTTCACATCAATCCCAACTTTCTTCCTTCAAAAAGCTGTCATAGTTTCCTCCTTGCCCTTTTGCAAATATATGGCCTTGATGCATTAATTGATGGTACGTGTGTATGTGTATACATATCTATTTCTAAGATCATAAGTACAACCTGCTCATCTTCTTAAGTTTCTTGTGTGTATGTTTTCAGGACTGACAAATCAGGGCTGGATAACCAATTGGTGTGCTCTTCTCTGGGGTTCTGTTTCTCCCACTATCAGCATTCCTTAGGTGCCAGTAGTTCACTGTCTAGAACTGGGGCCTTGCGTACATCCTCATCCAGTTTAGCATGGCAATTGTTCTTATTCAGTTGTTTCCAGACAGCCATGTTGGTGAAGCTTCATCTGTGTAGCTCTGACACTTTCAGGAGACACAATTTCAAAGCAAACTCTCTGATCCTCTGGCTCTTCTCAGCTTTCCTTCTGTGTTTCCTGAGCCTTAGCAGGGGAAGGAGTCTTATTGCAGACATATGCGTTGTGACTAGCACCCACAACTGTGCATCTCAATAGGTTGGATTTTCCTGGAATAGTCTCCATCCTTTCGTAAAGTCATGGATCTTGGAGTAGAACGTCAATCGTCACTGGGCTAAACATAGACAATGCCCAACTACTTTCTAAGTATGTATCCTCAACACATACAAGATCACCCAGAGAGTCTGCTTAGTTTGCTCTTCTTAGAACGAGTCATTCCTTCTGTTTTATTGAGTTGTAAGAGCCATTTAGGTATTCTTTTTAATGTTCTTTGAAAAACATACATGTTTTGAGTACTTCCACACAACTGCTATGCTCTTTATCTTTTTAAAGATGTTGAGACCTCTGCCTAGAAAAGTTCAAATAATGATAAGTAAAGTTAAATGTATGAAAAGGTAACTCAAAATAATGACTTAGAAGATTTAATATTTTCAATTCCCCTCAACATCTTCTAAAAATTTAATAAAAGCATCCTACTTTAAACTGATGTGAAGAATGGAGAGCAGCCTACCCTGGGGGCACCATTCTGTGACAGTGCTCCTGGGTTGTATAAGGAAGCTGATTAAGGTGAGTCTGTGAATGAGCTAGCCACAGACTCCCTCCATGGTTTCTGTTTGTATCTCCTGTTTGAGCTCCTGTCTTGATGACCATCTGTGTTAAACTATGGCCTGGAAGTAAAAGCTAAATATATCTTTTCAGCTTTCAGCTTGCTAATTCTGAGTGTTTTATCTCAGCAACAGGACTTCAAGTAGAGCCTGCAGCTATCTCTGCAGTCTGCAGTTCATACAGCTTAATGTTCTTGCAGTTACCTCAGTTCTTCTCCTCACTAACCCTAACCTGTCCACAACTGTTTAACTGGAAGGCTGACTTTGCCTTTCAATCCTTTTCCCACTTACCACTTATGAGATCAGCACACTGTGTCTTGCATGATCACATGGCTTCTTTCCTCACATCAACTGCTCTGTTAGTTCTGAGATGGACATCTATACTTGGAGAGAGACTGTGTATTGAGAAATGAAGATGAAGACTGAAGTCCTGACCCTACAGGGCCAAAAGATTATCTGAAGGTACAATTCTACCAATACAGGAATGGAGTATTAAAACAGGCAGATGTGCTGTGGTGTCTTTCTGCTGTCTTATGACAGGAAAGAACCACACCCACCCAGCTTCAGGTTTGTGTACAGGCTGCAGGTGTGTGGACAGCACTGTGCATCATAGCACAGAGATAAGTGCCTGAGTCTGTGATCTGGGAGGAGGAAATATGCAACGAGCTGCGGCGTTCCTTAGTGATGGTCGTGGACATCAGTCTTCCATTCTGCTTTGTTCCAGAAGGATTGTAAAACAGGCTGACGAGGCGTCCCCCAGAACTTTGGTAAAACCACTGCAACTGAGTTGCTGTGGTGGAAAAGTTGCACTGCAGTGTTGCATTCTCCCCTTCCTGCAGATCCAAGGACACGGGACTCTGCTCCACTTGCTGCCCTTTCACACCTGACAGAAACAGAGAAAGAGACACAGATGGCTGTCACTGCAGTGTCCACTGAGCCCTGAGTGCACCCCATGTCCTTTGAGAAGGTGGTAGCTCTGTAGGACTCCTGAGCTGCTTTTCCCACCCGCCCATGTGCTGTGCCAAATCCTCTCAGGTGCCCTGAATGTGGACAGCCAGACTCACAGAAAATCTGCGTGCACAGAAGCCCCAACAGAGAGCACAGCAGCCTCTTCATGGTGCTTGTGTGGCTACTGGAGACAGAAGCAAGTAAGCAACCCCTGGGCTATGGTGTCAGGGTGGCTGGTGAAGTGGCCCTCCTCCTGCACCAGCCAGCTCCACCCATGCCAGAACACACCCTACTGATTACCTCCCAGTCTTCAGAGCCTGAAGCTCCTCCCACACCAGACTTGGCTGAGCTTCTGCCTGGAGTACTGTGGAGGAAGGGGGACATTTTGAGATGATCCTTGGGTTGTATGTAGTTAGTGATCATGGAGCAGGAGGGCCCTAGGAGAACATGCTTCAGCTCCACACATAGCCTGCACACTCACGGAAACAACAGCCAAATGTTTAACTCAGAAAACAGGTGCATGTTCCTACTAAAGACCGCTTTTTGGGGCCTGGGAGATGGCTCAGCAGACAAGGGCATTTATTTTCCTTCCAGGAGTCCTTAGTTCCTTTCCAAGCATTCATATCAGGTAGCTCACAGCTGCCTGTCACTCCAACACCTGAGGATCTGATGTTCTCTTCCATCCTCCTCAAAACCTATACACATGTACCAGACATTTATACAGATGCATTGTCATACACATTAGAAAAAGAGGAATCTTCATCTGTCAAATAATTTAAATGAAATAACTGCAGTAGGACCAAATGCTAGTCCTAGCTTATTTAACTATGCCCCCAATTTTATTTGGGCCCCTACAAACATATTATTCATCCCAATCAGCTAAAAGAAACATTAAGAGAACAATATCCCATTTCCCTTAAGGGGGTCTGGTAGGTATTTGGTTGCCTTCTTGAGATATAGAGGGTTATTTTCAATGGGACTTGGTTATAAGTTATTATTGGTCTTATTTAGAGAGAAAACAAGGTTGGACTCAGAGATGTCTCTCTTTTTGTTTATCTCTCATTCCTAGGTTTGGAGATAAGGGTTGAAAAGAAAGAAGGAGGTAATATATAGATTTATATGGGGAAGATAGAACAAAAAGTAGATTAGTGAGTCTATTCCTAAACTTAAAGCCTCAATTGTCACTTACAAGGTTATTTTTAATTCACTGATATACAAATTTGTATATAGTTTCAAAATAAGTATGTGCTCATATAAACATTGTAAATACAAAGAAAAGCAAAGAAAAGCCCATCACAGAGTAGTTACTTTGGTGAACTCAAAGTCAAATCAACACATGGTAAACTGATGATAGGCTTAGTGACCTGTGCAGTGCCTTGATATTTCTCATAAAATGCAACATAATTCTGGAGTTACACCTTTAATATATTAGGTCCTATACACAAGAGAAGAGTATACCATACATGGACACCAGGGGGCAGTAGTTATGAGCACTGCCTTCCAAATGCACCACCACAGTTCTCACACTAGCACTGTATTCTGAAGGTCAACTTGTATCAATAAGCTGTGTGTGTGTGTGTGTGTGTGTGTGTGTGAGTGAGAGAGAGAGAGAGAGAGAGAGAGAGAGAGAGAGAGAGAGAGAGAGAGAAATGAAGTCAGTGAAAACCTTAACAGGGACCATTCAGTGAGGCAGTTTGGTGCCAAAGGCAGAACACAAAGGACATAATCCTCTTCAGACAGATCAGAATGGACAGCGTGGTAGCAGGGAGCAGAGAGAGCAGAAAAGAATACTGAATCAGGAAGAGAGAAACAGATTACAGCACCAAAAGCTATCTGTAAGTAAAGTAACATGACTCTGAGTTAAGGAACATAGAAGCAAATAGTCATGATTAAACCAGCAGTAGCTAAAGGCTGTGAACTCTTGATGTTAACACCTACTTGTACAATGAAGAGATCATGGGTCACATGAGGAGTCCAACTCAGTCATTTATCCTATCCAGTTCCAAAAATATGTTTGTGACCAATAAAATTGAAATTGAGAGATATGTGGTGAAGAACAGTCTTCCAAATGGAACATTCTGAAGACATTTTGAGCTCAAGAATATGTCATGTTATTATACCAGTGGGCTGTTAGGCCTGGAGTCAATTTGGGTAAGGGCCTGTGGAGCATACCTGGGACACAGACCTCACAGCCACTTACTCTCTGCATTTTGACCAGTTGTCAACATTACCGCTGTAGCCTCTATCTGCTTCAAAAGGAAAGTTCATTGATGAGAATTAACCTGTCAGTACATGTACTTAAATATACAAAATGCAGTTAGACGCAGCACTGATTTAGGGAAGTGGCTGCAGTAGGCTCACTTCTATGGCCTCTCCAGCCATGGGGAGTGAACTAGGATGACAGTACTGGGCCTGAATCCCTTCCTGTTGAGCAGATCTTTGGTCCAATAAGATATATATTAGTTCTCCCAAGATTAAAGTGTCACTGTTACACCCTTGTTTGTATCTTGACATTGTGGTCATTGTTTTGGTCAGAGCATTTACATTTTGGCAGAATTCTTTAGTGCCTTTCTCCTCTGGAATCTTCCATAGCACCTTCACACACTGTGTGAACTCCTCCTCAAGGAGACTTCAGGTCAGTTCTAGCTAAATTCCCCCATGTCCTTGTCTGAAGTTCATGGTGTCCTAAGGAAAGTGGTTTCACCTTCAAGTTCTAGGAAACAGTCATGGGCAATGGTGATAGCCGATTTTTTTGGAAGAAAATCTTGAATCCATTGACTAACAGCATGAAGGGAGGTTTCCCATGACTGGCACTGGGGTTTTATTTGATCTAGCTCTCATCTGAGAGATTCTATTCTATGCTGTGTGATTGGAAGTAGTTTTGATGTTTACAATGAAATTTAACATCCCACTGTGCTCCCTAACTGGTGAGATACCATGTATGTCATTGCTACTCTTTGTGCACAGAAATGTGAGTCTCATTTGAGAGGCATGGTGGTGGGTTTTTTTCAGATCGCTCTTTCTTTACAGAAAGATAAATATGAGCACTATAACATTTTAGTTTAAACCAGTCTTTGTTTACAGAATTGAGATGGATCAGAACCTTGTCTTCCTTTCCCATACACCAGAAAATTATCAGAGAATCTAGACTGTATCCTGGGTGGGTGAGGACACCACGTTGTGTGAATTTAAGCCAAGTGCACTGGCAGAGGGACATGTACACTAAAAGAGAGGGCTTTCTGGACAGAGTTTTTAAATGACCATGCTGTCTGTTATACAGTTATACAGTATAAGACCAGGAAAGCCCTGCAGCTTAGGGCATCTCCATGAGAACTCTAAGCCTTGTTTCATGAGCAGCTTCTCTAAGTGAAGGCTGTCAGGGAGTACGGTGGTTTTCATGAGAACAGCCCCCATAGGCTCAGCTATCTGAATGTTTGGTTCCCAGTTGGTGGACTGTTTAGGAGGAATCATGAGGTGTGACCTTGTCAGAGGAGACAGACATATCACTAGTTGTGGGTGAGCCTTGGAATCTCAAAGCCCAAGCCAGGCCCAGCCTCTCCCATCTCTGCCTCTTGCTCGTGATCATATGTAAGCTCTTAGCTATTGCTCAGGGCCATGTCTGCCTGCTTGTCTGCTACTATACATCCCACCATGATGGTCAACCTCAGAACCTGTGATCAAGCCCTCCAACTAAATGCTATCTTTGATAAGTTGTCATTGTGTCTCTTCTTGGCAATAGACAAGTAGCTGAGATGGGAAGTTGGGCTGAATCTCTGTGACATGGACCAAGGAGAGGAGGAATGTAATTAACTTGTGGAGAGAGACTGCAGCAGATTTTTAAAGATGAGAGTCTATGGTCCTCGTTTAAATCATAAATTTCTGGGGCAATAACAAAAGATCGATGGAGAATTTAAATCACTAGATTTTGTAAGACATCTTACATGTCAAGACATGTCATGATTTTCCTACAGATCCTGGCTGTGAGAGGTCACCCACCTAAGAAAGAACATTTTCTGTGCATCACAGGCTTGGTTGGCTCTAGCACTGAATTCCATCCTATCCTGTCAAAATATCCACAAAATTCTATATTTCCAGGCATCTGACCTGACATCTGTTGCCGCTTTTCAGGAAGCTCAGTGAACACCACTTAAATAAGCCATATAGCCTCCCTCACAGGGCTGCTCCC
This sequence comes from Acomys russatus, assembly GCF_903995435.1. Taxonomy (NCBI): domain Eukaryota; kingdom Metazoa; phylum Chordata; class Mammalia; order Rodentia; family Muridae; genus Acomys; species Acomys russatus. The sequence goes on along the minus strand of NC_067139.1, from coordinate 82,630,506 downwards.
CTGCGCCTTTCTGCACCCTTGGTTTGTATGCAGCCTCCCCTGCAGCCCCTCTCACTGTGACCCAGAGCACAGTAGTACAGAGCAGAGTCCCCCAGCTGCACTGAGGACTTCTGCAGGTGGAAGGAGCTGCTGATCTTGTGGAGAGTGGCATGAAAGCCTTGGTGCTCTGTCCTCTTGTTGTCTGTGGAGCTCTTCAGGAGAAGCTGAGGGGCTCTATTGAGATATTGCATGTACCAGAAGAGGAAAGGATTTGTGTAAATAGTTTCATACGTGCAATTCGGCACCACAGGCAACCCCTCTGTCAGAGTGACCAGACCTTCTAACTGAGTCACTGAGTCTCCACTGCTCCTCCCTAAAACACAAAAATAAACAAGAAAAAGGGAAGAATTATTTTATAGGTGATGAGGAAGGTTAAAAACTTCCATAATTGTAAGACAATGTCACCATTAGTGCCTAGGGAAAAATGTAACTTACTGAGCATTAGGAGGAGCACAAGGACTAAGCAGGTGTGAGGAAGCATGGTCATAGAAGAAATGGCACTTGGTCCTTGAGTGCAGCAGAACCACAGTGCAAATCTCCTGCAGGAGCTCTTCTGGCTTCTCTTACAAACAAGGATCTCTGTCTTCACAGTGAGTGTCATGTTGAGTCACCCCTGAAGGAGATGTTCACCACATCTGAGAAGGCAGGGCCCTCTGCTGATTTCCCTTCAACCTGCTCCACAGGTGGCTGCACAAGACATGGTGAATAAACCTCACCCAAAGGAGGCAGGTCTCTCTAGTCCCTAATGGCTGCCTGAAATCACCAGTGTTACTCAACTATATGCATATTATGGTATTGAGTGTGATGAGTTTACGTAAAACAATACAAACGCACAGATATATCTCTGTTAAAATTTATATACTGCTTCTCATTTTATTAGATCTTGGATACTGCTTTGCATAACATAGGTAGAAAGGGAAGAGGTGGACTTGGGAGGAGAGACGTAACAGACATGTATGTTGATCACAACTTATTTTGTGGTATATGTTATGTATTTGTACATATATGTGCATGTATATACAGAACTATTTTTAATTGTGCTAATATGTGAATGGTATTCCACATTTGCAAGGAGGATGAAGAGGGGGAAGAAGAAGAAGAAGAAGAAGAAGAAGAAGAAGAAAGAAGAAGAAGAAGAAGAAGAAGAAGAAGAAGAAGAAGAAGAAGAAGAGAGAAGAAGACAAGAACAAGAAGAACAAGAACAAGAACAAACAAAGACAAGAAGAAGAAGAAGAAGAAGAAGAAGAAGAACAAGAACAAGAACAAGAAGAACAAGAAGAACAAGAAGAACAAGAAGAACAAGAACAAGAACAAGAACAAGAACAAGAACAAGAACAAGAAGAACAAGAAGAAGAGTACCAAAACCCTCACATTTAAAAATCATCATGTCAAAAATAAAGCATCATGTCAAGCTATCTGCCATTGCAAAAGAAAGGCTATGGAGAGGTTGGTTAAATGACTCAGAATGCGGCCATGAAAATGATAAATAGTGACATCAAAGTGGTACATAAGGAATCACAATGGAAGCATGTCATGAAATAAAAAAGGAAAACATACTCTGGAGCTGGCTTGAAAGAGTTTTCAGAGAGATTTGATTGAGAACAGAGAGCCAGCCTCAATGTGGATGGCAGCATCCAATGTCTGGTGCCACTGGCTGAATCAAAAGAGAAAGCTACTGGATCCACATCTCCTCTCCTCAGGCTCTGCCTCCATGACTTGCCTTAGTGGATTTCACCTTCAAACTGTGAAGCAAAGTAAACTCCATTTCCTTAAAAGGGGTTTTATTTTTTTCTTTGTTTCTTTAATCTCTTTACAGCCTGAACCAAGCCCCTTTCCTCCTCTCCTCCCAGTCCCATCTTCATGGCTCCCAGCCCAATTCCTCTCTCTTTCTTCTCAGAGAAGGGGAACCCCCGACTCTGGCATCTCAAATCTCAGTAGGACTAAGGGCATCCTCTCCCACTAGGGTCTGACAAGGCAGCACAGCAAGGGGAAAGGGATCCAGTGGTAGGCAACAGAGTAAGACAGCCCCTACTCCCATTGTTAGGGAACCCACATTGCACATTTGGTATATATGTGTAGAGGCTCTAGGTCTAGCCCATGCATGCTCTTTGGTTGGTGGTCCAGTCTCTGTGAGCCCCCCTCCATAGGCCTATGTTAGTTTTCTCTCTATGTCTTCATAGGGTGTCCTTTACCCCTCCAGCTCCCTCTATCCTTCCTCCCACTCTTCCACAGAACTCCCAGAGATCAGCCTATTCTTTAGCAGTCGTTTCTGCATCTGGTTCCATCAGCTGCTGGATGAAGCCTCTCAGAAGACAGTTATACTAGGCTCCTGGCTACAAGCATAGCAGAGTATAATTAATAGTGTCAGAGGTTGGCTCTCTTCCACGGGGTGGGGCTCAAGTTGGACCAGTCTCTGCTTCATCTTTATCCCTACACTTATTATAGGTAGGGCAATTTTGGAGGGGCCATAAGTTTTATGAGTGGGCTGGTGTCCCTCTCCCCCCTTATTGTAGAGCTAAATATGTGTTCTGTGACCCATCACTGTTCAGATTTGCTGGTACCACATTCCCTGTTTAGCTGTGAGATATCACAGTGTCCAGAGATAATTAAGAAGGAGTATCAAACCTATTCCACTCTCTTCTTAGCCTAGGACAGATTAAAAGGTAAAAGTTAATTCAATTAGACATGAATGGAGAACCGATTTTTTTCTTTTTTTTTTTATTTATTATTAATTTATTCTTGTTACATCTCAATGTTTATCCCATCCCTTGTATCCTCCCATTCCTCCCCCCCCCCATTTTCCCATTATTCCCCTCCCCTATGACTGTTCCTGAGGGGGATTACGTCCCCCTGTATATTCTCATAGGGTATCAAGTCTCTTCTTGGCTACTTGCTGTCCTTCCTCTGAGTGCCACCAGGTCTCCCCCTCCAGGGGACATGGTCAAATGTGAGGCACCAGAGTACGTGAGAAAGTCATATCACACTCTCCACTCAACTGTGGAGAATATTCTGACCATTGGCTAGATCTGGGAAGGGGTTTAAAGTTTACCTCCTGTATTGTCCTTGGCTGGTGCCTTAGTTTGAGCAGGACCCCTGGGCCCAAATCTGCCTATCATATTGTTCTACTTGTAGATTTCTAGGACCATCTGTATCCTTTTATTTTTCTATTCTCCCATGTGTCTCTCATTTAGAGTCCCAATAGGATGCCTTCCCTTCTGTCCCAGTTTCCTGGTAAGTGAAGGCTTTCGTGGGACATGCCCCTTGGGCTAGTATGCAGATATAAGTGAGTATATACCATTTTATTCTTTCTGCTTCTGGGTTAACTCACTCATTATGATCATTTGTAGCTCAATCCATTTATCCACAAATTTCGGGAATTCCTTGTTTTTAATAGCTGAGTAGTATTCCATAGTGTATATGTACCACAGTTTCTTTATCCACTCTTCTACTGAGGGACACTTAGGCTGTTTCCATGTTCTGGCTATTATGAATAAGGCTGCTATGAACATGGTTGAGCAAATTTTCTTGTTGTGTGCTTGAGCATCTTCTGGGTATATTCCAAGGAGTGGAATAGCTGGGTCTTGAGGAAGCCCTATTCCCATTTTTCTGAGATAGCACCAGATAGATTTCCAAAGTGGCTGTAGTAGTTTGCATTCCCACCAGCAATGAAGGAGTGTTCCTCTCTCCCCACATCCTCGCCAGCATGTGGTGTCACTTGAGTTTTTGATCTTAGCCATTCTGATGGGTGTAAGATGGAATCTCAGAGTTGTTTTGATTTTCATTTCCCTGATGACTAAGGAGGTTGAGCATTTCTTTAAGTGTTTCTCAGCCATTTGATACTCCTCTGTTGAGAATTCTCTGTTTAGTTCCAAGCCCCATTTCTCAATTGGGTTATTCGGTTTGGTGGTGTTTAATTTCTTGAGTTCTTTATATATTTTGGATATTAGACCTTTGTCAGATGTAGGGTTGGTGAAGATTTTTTCCCAGTCTGTAGGCTGTCGCTTTGTTCTCTTGACAGTGTCTCCTGCCTTACAGAAGCTTCTCAGCCTCATGAGGTCCCATTTATTAATGGTTGACATTAAGGCCTGGGCCGTTGGTGTTCTGTTCAGGAAGTTGTCTCCTGTGCCAATATCTTCCAGGCTCTTTCCCACTTTTTCTTCTAAGTGGCTTAGTGTCTCTGGTTTTATGTTGAGGTCTTTAATCCACTTGGATTGGAGTTTTGTGCAAGGTGACAAATATGGGTCCAGTTGGATTTTTTTACACATAGACCTCCAGTTAGACCAGCACCATTTGTTGAAGATGCTATCCTTTTTCCATTGAATGGATTTGGCTTCTTTGTCAAAAATCAAGTGACCATATGTGTGTGGATTCATATCTGGGTCTTCGATTCGATTCCACTGATCAACCAGCCTGTTGCTGTGCCAGTACCATGCTGTTTTAATTACTATTGCTTTATAGTACAGTTTGAGATCAGGTATGGAGATTCCTCCGGAGCACCTTTTATTGTACAAGATTGTTTTAGCTATTCTGGGTTTTTTGTTTTTCCATATGAAGTTCAGAATTGAACTTTCAATGTCTTTAAAAAATTGTGTAGGTATTTTGATAGGGATTGCATTGAATCTGTAGATTGCTTTTGGTAGGATGGCCATTTTTACTATGTTAATTCTCCTGATCCATGAGCAAGGAAGATCATGCCATCTTCTCAGGTCATCTTCAATCTCTTTCTTCAGAGTTTTGAAATTTTTTTCATACAAGTCCTTCACTTGCTTAGTTAGGGTAACTCTTAGATATTTTATATTGCTTGTGGCGAATGTGAAGGGTGTGGTTTTCCTAATTTCTTCCTCTGCAAGCTTGTCATTTGTGTATAGGAAGGCTAGAGTCTTTTTTGAGTTAATTTTGTATCCAGCCAATTTGCTGAAGGTGTTTATCAGCTTTAGAAGTTCTCTGGTGGAGTTTTGAGGGTCACTTATGTACACTATCATATCATCTGCAAAGAGGGATAATTTGACTTCCTCCTTTCCCATTTGGATACCCTTGATCTCCTTTTGTTGTCTTATTGCTCTGGCTAGAACTTCGAGTACTATATTGAAGAGATATGGAGAGAGTGGGCAGCCTTGCCTTGTTCCTGATTTTAGAGGAATTTCCTTGAGTATCTCACCATTTACTTTGATTTTGGCTATTGGCTTGCTGTATATAGCCTTTATTATGTTGAGGAAAGTGTCTTGTATCCCTGATCTCTCTAAAACTTTAAACATGAATGGGTGTTGAATTTTATCAAATGCTTTCTCTGCATCCAAGGAGATGATCATGTGGTTTTTTATTTTCAGTTTGTTTATATGGTGGATTACATTGATGGATTTCCGTATATTAAACCATCCCTGCATGCCTGGAATGAAGCCTACTTGGTCATGATGAATGATATCTTTGATGTGTTCCTGTATTCGTTTTGCAAGTATTTTATTTAGTATTTTTGCATCGATGTTCATAAGAGAAATTGGTCTGAAATTCTCTTTCTTTGTTGAGTCTTTGTGAGGTTTAGGTATCAATGAGACTATGGCCTCATAGAATGAATTTGGTAATGTTCCATCCATTTCTATCTTTTGGAGTAGCTTGAAGAGTATCGGTATTAGCTCGCCTTTAAAGGTCTGGTAGAATTCTGCACTGAAACCATCTGGCCCTGGGCTTTTTTTGGTTGGGAGACCATCGATGATTGCTTCTATTTCTGTAGGGGAAATGGGACTATTTAGCTTGTTTATCTGTTCTTCATTCAACTTTGGCAAGTGAAATTGTTCAAGAAAATCGTCCATTTCCCTTAGATTTTCAAATTTTGTGGCGTATATGCCTTCAAAGTAGGATCTTATGATTCTTTGAATTTCTTCAGTGTCTGTTGTTATGTCTCCCTTTTCATTTCTGATTTTGTTCATTTCAATACTGTCTCTCTGCCTTTTAGTTAGTTTGGCTAATGGTCTGTCTATCTTGTTGATTTTCTCAAAGAACCAGCTTTTGGTTTTGTTGATTCTTTGGACTGTTTTCTTAGTTTCTAACTTGATAATTTCAGTCCTGAGTTTGTTTATTTCCAGGTGTCTACTCCTCTTGGGTGTTTCTGCTTCTTTTTTTTTTTAGGGCTTCCAGTTGTGTTGTTAAGATGCTTATGTGCGATGTTTCCAATTTCTTTTTAAAGGCACTTAGTGCTATGAATTTTCCTCTTAGCACTGCTTTCAATGTATCCCAGAAATTTGGGTATGTTGTTTCTTCATTTTCATTGAATTTCAGAAACTCCTTGATTTCTTTCTTTATTTCTTCCCTGACCCAGGTGTCATTTAGCAGAGAGTTGTTTAGTTTCCACGTACGTGTAGGCTTTTTGTTATTTCTGTTGTTGTTGAATTGCAGCCTAAGAGCATGGTGATCTGATAGGATACAAGGTATTATTTCAATCCTCTTGTATCTGTTGAGGCTTGCTTTGTGACCTACGATGTGATCAATTTTGGAGAAGGTTCCATGGGGTGCAGAGAAGAAGGTGTATTCTTTCTTGTTTGGGTGAAAGGTTCTATAGATATCTGTTAGATCCATTTGACCCATGGCATTGGTTAATGATGTTATTTCTCGGCTTAGTTTCTGTTTCAATGACTTATCCTTCAGTGAGAGTGAGGTGTTGAACTCTCCCACTATTATTGTGTGGGGATCGATGTGTGGTTTAAGCTTTTTTAGGAGATCTTTTACAAATGTGGGTGCCCTTGTATTGGGAGCATAGATGTTCAGAATTGTGATGTCATCTTGGTTGACTTTACCTTTGATGAGTATGAAGTGTCCTTCCTCATCCCTTTTGATTAATTTTGGTTGAAAGTCTATTTTGTTCGATACTAAAATGGCTACACCTGCTTGCTTCTTGTGACCATTTGCTTGGAATATTTTTTTCCAACCTTTTACCCTGAGGTAATGCCTTTCATTATGGGTGAGATTTGTTCCTTGAATGCAGAAGAATGTTGGATCTTGTTTATGTGCCCATTCAGTTAGTCTGTGTCTTTTTATTGGAGAATTGAGGCCATTGATGTTGAGAGATATTAATGACCAGTGACTGGTAAGAGTCTTAATTTTGATGTTGTTTCCAGTCGAGCGTTTGTGTAGTTGTGTTTTTACCATGGGATAGTTATCTATTTCCTGGGTAGTTTTGGTTGTAGCTTGACCCTTTGGGATGGAGTTTTCCTTCTAGTACCTTCTGTAAAGCTGGGTTTGTGGATAGGTACTGTTTGAATTTGTTTTTGTCATGGAATATTTTGTTTTCTCCATCAATGGTTATTGATAATTTTGCTGGGTAAAGTAGTCTGGCCTGGCATCTGTGTTCTCTTAGGGTTTGCAGGATCTCTGTCCAGGCCCTTCTGGCTTTTATGGTCTCTGCTGAGAAGTCAGGTGTGATTCTGATAGGTTTACCATTAAATGTTATTTGGCCCTTTTCCCTTGCAGCTTTTAATATTTTTTCTTTGTTCTGCAAGTTTTGTGTTTTGATTATTATGTGTCGGGCAGTTTTTCTTTTCTGGTCAATTCTATTTGGTGTTCTGTAGGCCTCTTGTATGTTTATAGGCATCTCTTTCTTTAGATTGGGGAAATTTTCTTCTATGATTTTGTTGAGAATAGTTTCTGGGCCCTGGAGTCTGATGTCTTCTCTTTCTTCAATGCCTATTATCCGCAGATTTCTTCTTTTCATGGTGTCCTTAATTTCTTGGATGTTTTGTGTCAGGAGTTTTCCAGATTTGGCATTTTCTTTAATGGTTGATTCAATATCTGTGATTGTATCTTCTAGCCCTGAGATTCGTTCTTCCATCTCTTGGATTCTGTTAGAAAAGCTCACCTCTGTGTTGCTCACCTTCTTCTCTGAGGTCTCACGTTCTCGTTTTTCTTCTGTCTGTGTGTTTATCATTGAATCTATTTTCATTTTCAGATCTTGAACTGATTTTTTGATTTCTTTCATCTGATTTTTTGTATATTCCTGAGTTTCTTCCATTGCCTCTTTATAGGTCTTCAGAGCTTGAACCGTTTTAGTTATTTCTTTCATCTGGTTGTTTGCATTTTCCTGCAATTTTTCCAGTTCCACTCTATGTGCTTCTTTTATGTCTCTCACCTGTTTGTCTGCATCTTCCTGCATTTGATTACGAATTTCATTTGTTTCCTCCATTATCATCCTCATTACTAAGGATTTGAGGTCATTTTCTTGTATTTCCATTGTATTTGAGTTCTCTGGGTTGTTTTCTTTGGGATAGCTGGAAACTGGAGACGCCATGTTGTTTTGGGGGTTTTTTGCGTATGCTTTTTTGTTGTCCTTTAGACATCTTGCCGTCTTTGTTTTTGTTGGTTTGCTTCCAGAGTTGAATGGAGGGTGTCTGACGATAGATTCACTTGTTTTCTCACGATTTCCCTAGGCTGGGAGCTCAAAGCTTCACTGGTGTGGATGTTAGGAGGTTAGCCCTGTTGTTCTGGTCTCTCACAGCCAGTGATCCTCAGCCCCCCTCTTCCGTGGATCCTGCAATTGATCTGGGTCTCTGAATGAACGTTGGGTCCGGCCAAGTTATCCACAGCCTTCTGTGTTCCCTGCCAAGTCCAGCCAGGAGCACTGGGACCGAACCACGGGCTGAACTCAGCTAGATTCTCAGGGCCTGAACCGTCTGCCAAGCTCAGCTAGGGATTCTGGGCCCAAAATACACACAGGGTCCAGCCAGAATTTTTGGGCTGGGACTACGCACCAAGCTCCGCTAGGGTCTTTTGGCCCAAAGTGCGTGCTGTGGTCAGTTATTGACTCAGGGCCCGAACTGACCACCAATCTCAGCCAGGAATTCTGGATTCAAACTGCACACTGTGTCCAACCAGAGTCTTAGAGCTGGTGGAACCGAGAGCTCTGTCCAGCCTGCGCCACAGCAGGAGAACTGCGGCTGCTTTGAGTTAGCGCCAGTGGTGGAACAAGTGCTCCACCCAGACTGTGTCACCGCAGGGGAGCGGCTGCTGAGCTGAGGTGGTGCCTAGGATGGAACTGAGCACTTCACCAAGCCTGCGCCACAGCAGGAGAACTGCGGCTGCTCTGAGGTAGCGCCAATGGTGGAGCCAAGTGCTCTGCCCAGACTGTGTCACTGCTGGGGAGCTGCCACTGAGCTGAGGTGGCGCCTAGGGTGGAACTGAGTGCTCGGCCAGGCCTGCGCCACAGCAGGAGAACTGCGGCTGCTCTGAGTTAGCGCCTGTGGTGAAACCAAGTGCTCCGCCCAGACTGTGTCACCGCAGGGGAGCTGCTGCTGAGCTGAGGTGCTGCCTAGTGTGGAGCAGCGGGCTCAACTAAGCCTGTGCCACAGCAGGGGAGCTGTGGCTGTAGCTGAGTTAGTGCCTCAGGCAGAATTGCTCGCTGGGCCGGGCCAGTACCCAGGACTCTGGGGCCGAACTCTCTGGCGAGTCCAGTCTGGGTCCAAAGGCTCCATGCGACCCAAATCCTGCCCCGAGTCCCCTCTCCCGCAGCAACTCCCACCAGCCACCACACCAATCGCCTCCACCAGAAGGCTATGAGCTGCAAACCTCAGCCGCCGCTGCTGGTGCCGCTGGTGCTGCTGCCTCTGCCGCTGCCGCTCCGATCAGAGAAAAACCATGCTCCTCCCGTGTGCAGGGGCACGCAGGTCCTCCGCACCCTGGTCCCTCCGAACCGTGGAGCACTCCCGCTGCTGTGATGTTCAGACCTCGGTGTTCCTGGCTCAGAAATCTGTGCAATTCTTTGAATTGTTCACTGGAGCCTCCAAACGCGGTCCACACTGCTCGCCGCCATCTTGGATCCTCTGGAGAACCGATTTTATATAGATCCCATGGATGCAGAAGTTTTCTTTCTCTGTTTTACAACTTAATTATATGTGACCAGGTACCAGACACTCATATTCACCAAAGATTGACCTAGGACAGTGCCTCTGAGTTTGTGATCTCATATCAATGAAGGTAAAATGTGTGGACTCATGTGTCTGTGCAAATCCAAGGCAATCTTTATTAAGAGAATTATAGAAAAGTGAGAAAGTAAGAAAAAGTGAGATAAACCTCCAAGCAAGAACAAATTCAAAGAGGAAGAGCTGTCTACATCTTTATCTAAGGTCCTTTGGGGCCTATGGAAGAGAGTGGACATGCACCAATATAATTTTGTTAGAGTAAGTTAATCACCTAGGGGATCATGGCCTATGCGTGTTTTGATGTGGGAGATGATCATATAATATTTAGGTACTATGCACCCAGTTAGAGATTGTTGAAGCTCCCTCTACCCACTTCTGACTTAAACTTCCTTGGATGCTGACCTTGATTGCCTGATAGCATCTGATAGTGACTGGCTGGTGTTGACACTTCTGCCCTTCAGCTGTCTCTAGTGAAGTTAAATATATTAAGATTTTTGTTGTCTTAGCTAATTAAAAAAATAGCTGCATGGGACACAGAGAACAGTGTGAGACTGCAGAAAGGAAGCTGGATTGGATCTGTACAAAATTCAGGAGATGAAAAGTGAAGGAAACCAAAGTAGACACAAGAACTTTGACACAGGCTTCAGGCTGCATGAAGGCTGGTGGCATGTGATGCCCTGAGGAGGGCATGGAGCCCTGAGGAAATTCACAGCGGTGTAGCCAGATCTGAGACTCTATCTGTGAAGCACTGGTCTTGCACCAACATTGGCAACCTGATCATGCAAAGGGAAAGTCAGAGTGTACCTCCCAGATGCAAAGAAGGAATGTGGTCAAGTTCAAACAAGAGCCAACAATGAGAATGGTGTTGCTTTTAACCTTGGTCAAAGAAGCTTTCTCTTCAGGAGTTAATGCAGAGATGCATTTTAGCTGTCTAGGCTACTAAGAGTAAGCATTGGAAGCTCAAACCTAACTGGGATATCTATATCAGCCCTTCCACAGCCAGGAAAATACCACAGAAGAGGGAGTTGGAAAACCGGAGGAGCCCAAGGATGAAGACAATGCTTAGAGTGTTGAAAAAAGTGACTGCATGGGTGCTCAGCCACAGGTGGAACTTCTCTTCCAGATCTTCTTCCCAACAAAGCTCAGGGAACACCGAGGAAGAGAAGTGGAAAAATGTAGAAGATGGGAGGAGAGCTTCAAAATGTCCTCTGAACATGACATGGCTTTAGCACAACATGATCTCACAAGGCCTGTGGTCATCTGAACCAGACATGAGCAAGATCACGACAGCTAAACGTTCAAGTATGGAGGGCAACATGTCTCCTGAGACTCCTCTTTCTCTTGCTGAGGAGCTATTGGTAGTTGATGCTTGCTGGGGTGAAGAGAGTCACTTTTCATTAGGAAGGTGACCCCTTGTAGGTTCCCATGCACCAATGAATGATCCCACACCCATAAGCTATGGGCACCACTAATTAGATTCAGTGTGTTATGAATACAAAGAAGAAATAGGAGACATGAAGCTTAGAGCACTGTGCATGCAGGATGAGGTATTTTCATAAAGTAAATACTTTCCAAATCAAGCATGCTCTATTCAGGCCTTGTGGGGAGTGGGGACAGTAGGTTTGGGTGCAGGCTGCAGGTGCCTAGAAAGTACTGTGTGCTCACTGCACAGAGGTAGACAGCTGAGTCACTGGGCTCGGAGTCTCTGATGTGCAGGGAAACATGCAGGCTGGCTCTATTGAGGTGAGCTGTGAATCTGCCTTCTTCCTTGTCACCATTGGAGAAGATGGACATCATCAACTCAAGGCCTTTCCCAGAATTCTGCCTGTACCACCTGAAGTCGTTGGAAGTACTGTCACTGAAAGTGCAGTTGAGAGAGGCCATGGCTTCTTCTGGGACACTGAGGGATTCTGGGCTCTGTTGCACCTTCTGCTGGCAGCTCACCCCTGTGCAGAAAGACAAAGTTCAGACAAACAGGCCTGGATGCACGTGGATGCTAACCCTCCAGAATGCCTTTTCCATGGGCTTCCCACCCATAACATGAGATTAAAAGTTCCATGTTTCTACCATTATCCTAGAGTAGGCAAAAGCTTCACAGATCACTCCTTATGTCCAAAAGAAATGCCCAAACTCACAATTAAATAGAAGCCACAGGACCACTAGCGACACACTCAATGACTTCATCACTCTCTCTCCACAGAGGATTCGGATTTTATGCTCCCCCACAAAAACTTAGTTTGATATTTCCTAAGTTTCTTCTTCAGGAAACATCAAGATATTGTTCCACCAAGTAGGAGGAGAAAGCTCTTCTCATCATCTTGTTTCATCAGTAAACCCCTCCCCTCCATTACCAGTCTCCTCCTCCCTCTCACCCCATTGCTCTTTCACTCAAAACCACTTGAGAGTTTTCTCCAGAGTCTCTGAGAAGAGGCTGCCATCTTGTGGATACTGACTGTGAACAAAAAATTGCAAAAAAAATGAACGTGTTTCTTATGCTGACAAACTAATGAAACTTACCTGGCTGAAACCAGGACTGTTCTACAAAACTAAAGTTGATGGTAGAGTGTGTGAAGTTGTACAGGTTCATACAGGAGAATATTACCTGTGATCATGAGTCCCAAAAAACACAAACAAACAAAAAATCCAACACTGCACTCAGTTTTACAACTTCATTTTCAAACAAAGTTAATGGCAACTTATTTCACAGTAAAAGCTACTATAACACTAAGCTTATATCAATCTCAAACATGCAAATTTTATTAAAAATAATTCCAGGATCTTCATATACATGGAAAAATACAGACATATTTGCCTGTTACTTGGCTAGAAACACATTTATAATAGTACTTTAAGCATTTATGTTTTAAGATAGATAAAAAGCAACGTGCCATAAGAAACATTAACTTTGCATTTATATGTGTAGCAACATTTATCATTACTCATTAATTTTATATGTCTCCAAGTTATTGCATATTGTTTTTTAAATTCAGCTGAAGTATTCTTCTTAAATTTTTTATACTTTTTAAAAAGTATATTTTATTAATTCTTTCAGAAAATTTTCAGAATTTCACATAATGCATTTTAATTCTATTCATACCCTATCTCTACCCTCAATCCCTATCCCCCGATTTTGTGTATTCTTTTATTGTTTAATAGTCATTTGGTTCAATTTTTGCTACCCCATATACTCCCGGATGTGGGGACATCCACTGGAATATGGTTGACCTATGAGCTATGTGTGGTGGCACACCTTTAATACCAGAACCAGAAGGATAGGCAAGTGGATCTCTATGAGTTCCAGACTTGGCACGGCTGCACAATGGGAGCCTGTCAAGGGAGGAAGGATGGAAGGAAGGAAGGAAGGAAGGTAGGAAGGGGGAAGAGAAAAAGAAAATTGATATACCTTCGTCCAGAAGCCATCAACTGTCTATAGTCTCTATGATTTCTCATAATGATAACTCACAAGAGATGGACAAGCTAGTTCTTATTTATCTTACAGTGTTTCAGTGTCTCCTTCAGTTTTGATAAGTGGATTTACCAAGTACACAATCATTAGTGCACAGTATTTTTCTCCTATAATATCTTTAGATATCTCATCCTGCCAACTTCAACCTGACACAGTTTTGATGGGAACTTGTTGATCTTGCTGACAGTTCCTTGTTGGGTACTCTCTGGAGCAGCTTTATAGACATTGTCCTTCCTTCTGCAGCACCATTCTCCAGATGCTCAGGGCAGGTTCCATGGCCATTGCAGTCTGGGTTCATACTGAGCTTCCTGGATATGTGCCTTCAAGTCTGTGGTCAGCATTTGTTCAGCTATTCCTCTTCCATTGCTCTTTCCATGGGATATTTATACTAATGTATCTAAAAGAAGAAATGTACTTTAGGTCTCTTAATTTCTGTTACATTGTGTGTGTGTGTGTGTGTGTGTGTGTGTGTGTGTGTGTGTGTGTGTGTCTGTGTGTCTGTGTGTTTGTTTTAGATTGGGTCATGACAACCTTGAATTTTAAAAACTCTTTATCTTATGTGATAAAAATATGTTAAATCTTTCTGCAGTCAAGCCCCTTGGGTCATCCTTCAGGGAGGCACCTGGCAGGATAAAGCAATCAAGAACAAAGTCTACTTTGTTTATACCAACACCAAAATGCTACATATACAGTTTAAGGACTGTCTAAGCCAGGGGGATGAGGGAGGGAACATAAAGAAGGAGGGAGAGGGCTTGTAGGCATAAGGTTATTTTGTAGTTTAAATTCTGATTTCCTGTCTAAATGTTGTGGAAACTCTGCTCCCCAATTGTCTTCTTGTTATGTCAATAAAGCAGCTCCCAGCCAATCGATGAGCAGGGGAGAGAATAGGGCTGGACTTACTGCCAGCCAGTGGGGTGAAGAGATAGAAGAGGAGACAGAGGGATTCAACCATGGGTAGAAATCCAAGGAATATCAGGAGGAAGGAGCTGAAGGAGGAGAAAGCTACAAAGTGCAAGTATGACTGGGATGTCTGCTGGGAGTAAGACAAACTAGAGGGCTAAGAACAGATTTAAACTGTTCAGATTGTGCTGTGAAGCCTTATATTATAAAAGAGTCTCAACAATTTGTGTGATAACTGGGTGGAAATATAAGCTAAGAGAGACAAACACTGTTATATAAAAAAAAATAACTTCAATAAGAGATAATGAAAGTTAAAGACTATTTGAGGAGTACCATAGAAATCTAATATAGTAGAAGTTACATAAAATGTATAGGTATATGAAGTTGATCTAAATAAATTGCCACATAATGGAAGAGTCAAAGTCCCATCTGGCCATCTTTTGTCACCAAATGAACTTCCAGTACTGTGGTTACATTTAATTAAGCTGTTGGCCAAAGAGGTCTAATAGGAGTTATAACCTGAACACCCACATAGGAGGGACCAGGGAGAGAAAAGAGGCTCTCTTTGGAAAGGGCGACTAGAACATAGAGTTATGAAGACATAATGGGCAAATTAGAGTAGGGAGGGGTGGGAGAAAAGGATAAGGGAAGGAATAAAGAAAGGGGCAACCAACACTAAAGGCCATTTGAAAAACTATGAAAACCTGGTAGAAGGACCCTCCTGTTTGAGATTGTAGTCCTGGTCCTTATAGCCATTCTGAGCTCAGCATTAGGTGCAAGACTCCATCTCCCCAGCAGGGCCTCCTATTCTCTGCCTGACTCCATCTGAGAGTGTCTTTAGACATAGAGGTACCTAACCACATTTGCTATATGGCCCTTGACACAGGTCGCTGCTAGCTCTCCCCTCCCTGCGTCTATAGAATATTTAGATACTGTGTTCCCATTCACATGATAGGAGCATGCTCCCAAATGCGAAACACGCATCCTTAAAGTGCCTGATTTCAACCAATTATGAACACCTAACCTGGAAGCCCCTGACCCACTTCCCAAGGGGTATACAGCCTTTGTTCTCCCTGATTAAAGTTGAACCAGCTCCCGGAGTGGTTCCTGGAGTTTTCTATCTCTGTGGTGCCTGTGGCCTGCAAGGTCCTGGGTCTCATTCTCCTCTTGCCTCGGTGGGCTGGTAGCCCGCAGCCCCCAGGGGAGAGGAGAACCACAGAAAACTTGCGCTGTGGAAGATTCCTATAATATGCACATGTGTAAAAGAATCTAAATGGATTCACAATACAACGGAGAGAGGAAGTTCCAATTACACTTCATATGACACCAAGTGAAACGTCCTCTTCCAGGAATGGGTAACATCCTGTTGGACATCCCTCATGAGCCATTACACTCTCTGAAATCTTGGTAAGCTTTGGTTTTACCTATCCTCAAGCTTGCAAACTTCACTAAATAGAAGAAATGGGAAGAAAGTGCTACAACTTTTTAAAAGTACAAAATATGCTACTTCTCTCCATTCTAACTACAACCTCAGGCAGCACTGACCATCGGCCTGCTATCAACTTCATCAGGAAGTCGTTAAATTGGCCTGTATGTCCACCATGGTGGCACATGTCTGTAATTCCAGAGCTTTAGAGGCAGAAACAAAGAGAATCTCAAATTTGAAGCCAGACTGAATACAATGAGTTCCAGACCAGCTTTGTCTACATGATAACTAAGATCTTGTCTCTAAAACCCTCTGCGTCACCACCAATAATACACTGAATTGTGGTTAAGCCATGTGGATTTTCTTGGTGATAGGTATTGTTTCAGATCATGAAGCAAACTGCTCTTTGAGTTCACTATCCCATCAGACTCTGCAGAGAGGTCCAAGAGGGTCTAATGGCAAACGTAATAAATCTCTGCAGATCTCATAAAACTACCTTTACCCTTTCTCTCTTCTTCCTCACTGTTCTGTTGCTGAAAAGTGACATCATGATCAAGGCAACTCAGAAAGAGTTCATCAGGAGCTTACACTTTGGAGGGTGAGTCTATGACTATCAGGGCAAATGGGTGTGGCAGCAGTCAGGAGGGCATGGTGATGGAGCGGAAGGTTGAAAGCTTACATTTTGATAACCAAGCAGGAAACAGAGAGAGATAGCTAACTGGGAGTGTCATGAGTTTTTTTAAACTTCCAACTCTACTTCCAGTGACCTCCTCCAGTAAGCACATGCTTCTTAATCCTTCCCAGATAATTTTGCCAACGGATAAGCAAGCATTCAAACATATGAGCCTGTGGAAGCCACTCTCCTTCACACCACCCACTGTAAGTAAGAACAAGGTTCAGGTGTGACTAAGAAATTACAAAAACAAAAAAGAAAAGAAAAGAAGGAAAATATGAAAGAGTAATCACAAATATTTATGTTGATAGGCAAAAGTAAATGAGCTTATCAATTGGTTAGGGATATTCCCCTTGGGGATGAGAAGGATATGTGATTAATATTCTTTTGTGTATAGATAAACTACTATGGTTCAGAAAAATAATGTTTGTTTTTTGTGAATTTCTTATGCCCTAGATGTTTTATTGCATTTTCCAATAATGTGACTACCTTGTGTGTACCATTTCTCTCAGCTATGCCATCAGGATATAAATTAGAGGAATGAGGTAGTATCCTAGTTAGGGTTACTATTGCTGTGATGAAACACCATGGACAAAAGAAACTTTGTGAAGAAAGGGTTTATTTGGCTTACACTTCCACATCTCTGGACCAAACTCAAATGAGGCAGGAATCTGGAGGCAAATGCTGATACAGAGGCCATGGAGGAGTGCTGCTTACTGGCTTGTTCATCATGACTTGCTCAAATTGCTTTCTTTTAGAACCTAGACCCACCAGCCCAGAGATGGTAGCACCCACAATTGGGTTGATGCACCCTGTCAGAACTTATGGAAGTATTTATGGCACTTTGGTTCCCTCTTTTCAGATAACTCTAACTTTTGTCAAGTTATCATACAGCTAGCCAGCACTGGCAACACGTCCCACTGAGATGGTGGAAAACTCACTCACTACTCTAGTGAAGCAGGAAAATCACCAAGATCAGAGTTCTGTTCAACTGTAATGAAAATGAAATCATGAAATTTGCAGATAAATGGATAGAAATAAAAACTATTATACTGAGGGAGGTAACAAAGACCCAGAGAGATGTTCTCTCATGTATGTGGTTCCTAGCTTGACTCTTCAGATGTAAGTACATGGCCTATAATAACAAAGAAACCAGGAAGGTAAAAAGGTACCATCTGAAGGAGTGGAAGAAGGCGTTCTAGAAAATGAACAGTAGGACACAGATGCTATGAAGGGAGAAAGGCAAAAGAAAAAGTGAGGTATATAACTGGGAAGGGGAGGAAAGGAAATACAGAAGAGGGGACTGAGGATGTTTGAAAATCCATAAGGAAGCATATTGTTCCGTGTGTGTGTGTGTGTGTGTGTGTGTGTGTATTACATAAATAGACAGATTCATAGATAGATAGATACATAGAGAGAGAGAGAGAGAGAGAGAGAGAGAGAGAGAGAGAGAGAGAGAGAGATATTAGATAGACTGAATGAAGTTACTCTGCTTGGAGTGATAACGTTCTTCACAAGGGTCACAAACTATCTGATAAAGCCTCAGTGCCAAGCATGGGAAACTTTGCTTTGAGATGTTGGTCAGAGATGTCAAAAACACTCTCAGAATAACATGCTGTTGCCATGTTACCCATTGCCTCCACAACCTGTAAGATCCTGTTTTTTACAACAGCACATACTTGAAATACAAGGCTTGGGACAATCAAGCTGAGTCCATCCTGGAAATCTGTAAGAACTGGATCTCACAATATCTGAGGGGTATTCATGCTTCCAAAGGAAAAACATAATCAAAGTCCTACTTAGGGATACGTTTTATGAACCACTAAAATAATTAGGATTGCACAGTGCCTGTCATGGTAGCTGCCAACATCTGCATGGCTGGATAGAAGGAAACCCATGCCTGGTACTCTCCACCAGCTCACCTACTTATGGCTGATGAGCCCATGAATCCTAGAAGAAAACATACTAATTCCACTTCTTTAAACCAGTACAATGTCTAACAAATTCTAAATGCTTACCTTTATACACACAAGTAAGTGCAGCTCGAAGCCCTTGCCAAAGGAGCTTCATTTTGCAGTGAACCAAAGAAACTATTGTACAAGTCCATACATGGTCAACTGACCACAGAGTGTCCAGGCTCTACCGATGTATCTACCCTCCAGCCCCTACACTAAAGATTCAAGGAACATTGTGGAAGGGGAGGATGAGTGATTGTAAGAAGCAGAGGACACGGACAGTTGCTGAGAGATTGTGCCTTCTGTGTAGATCAGGAGAGCCGCACCCATGAAATCTCAAAAAATATGGTCACCAACACAAGAGCTGCAAAATGACAGCATTAACAGACATGTCAACATAGATGTGGAAAATCTCCCAAAGCCTTATTCCTAGATAAAAAGAGGCAGAAAACTAATGAGTGCCGAGAGAGAGAGAGAGAGAGAGAGAGAGAGAGAGAGAGAGAGAGAGAGAGAGAGAGAACCAGACTTCTCCAAGGATAAGACTTAAGTTATCTAATCCCAAGTGGTCATCCTAAACAAATACACATAGGAACAATAGTAAATAGACTCAGCCATCTCTCCCTCCCTCCCTCCCTCCCTCCCTCCCTCCCTCCCTCTCTCTTTCAGTGTGTGTGTCTGTGTGTGTGTGTGTGTGTGTGTGTGTGTGTGTGTGTAAGAGTAATTAAAGAAGAGGATATAAATTTGAGACAGAGTAAGGAAAATGTGGGAGGACTTAAAGGGGAGAAGGTGGTGTAGAAACCATCTAAATATGGACCACATGTACAAATTCTCTAAAATGTTTAAATTATCAATAAAAATTAATCCTTGTAAAAGATTAACACATGAAAGAAGGAACACTGGATGCCTTTCCTTGCCTGAACTTTGCCTAAGGAACACAGCTTGTGCAAAAATGCTGAAGCAATATGTCTGGTAGAGATGGCGCCTCCAAGAGTCTTGTGAAGAGCTGTACACAGTGTGACCATATGCTTTTTTGGACCCTCTCCTCTGCTCACTAGTACTTCCTGGAAGTGTTTTTCCTCCCTACAACTGTTTCCTGTTTCCATTTCTAAGCATGTAGCTCTGGTACAATCCTTTCTCCTGGGACATGATGCTGGCTGTCCTCTGTACACAGACACATGGCTCTGCCATCCTAAACTATTTTCCTTAATCTTCTGGGCTTTCTAGCTGTTTCTCTAACTTCTGTGGTTAACTGAAAAGGCTAATATTTCCCCCATCTCCCCACCTTGCAGTGGCTGACAGGATTTTCTGCTTTCCTATACTGTCATGTTTCTCTCAAAAAAAAATCTATTTTTATAGAGAAACCGTCAAACTTTCTTTTCAGACTGATTTAAAACTGTCTTTCCAATGACAGTAATAGCACAGAAAGGGAAACTCCATTCCTGGATACAGTGTTGAAAAGACTTCTCAGTCACCTATGCCTTCCTCAAGACTCCAGCATCAGGTTTTGGTACTGGCTGTGCGTATCTGGGGAGCACGGTGCGCCCACCACACAGATGTAGGCAGCAGTGTCATCCAACAGAGAGGCTGTGATGTGCAGGGTGCTGTGCTTAGCATCTGCGTCCAGACTTGCTGAGTATCTTCCCTTTGATATTTTGTTCTTGCTGTCAGTCAGGACTGCCAGGGACACTGGACCTCTGCCTGCCTCTTGTTTGTACCACCTCAAGTTGTTAAAGGGTCTCACAGTGTAATTGCATTGAAGGACACAGTTCTCTCCCTCAGGGACAACCAGGGACTGTGGATTCTGCTGCACTTGGGTCTTGCCAGCCACCCCTATTGAGAAAATAGTGTGAGATTCCAGATATCAATTATCTACACTTATTACTTGTAGTTGGTATCTTTTTTATTCTCTATATGCATCTCAGGTTATGTAGAAATAAGCCTATTTTGTCCCCTCTGCCTACTTCAAGGAATTACATTTCCCCCCAAATTCTAATTCTTTGCCTTGCTATGGCCTCTGGCTAACCCCTACTCACTTACACTGGAAATACGGCCATAAAACCACCCAGCAGACAATTAGGAGCTTCTCCATGGTTTCTCTGAAGAAGGGCACCCCAAAACGGCTGCCCCTTTTCATCAGCTCCTTCTTGTAACATAAAAGGAGAATTCTCAGGAAATACAGCCAGCCAATCAGAGACCTGATGCACACATGAGCTCCTAGGGACAGGCCAGTGCAAGCACTGCCATCTTGAGGGCAGAGCTATACTTGCTCAAAACCTTAGCATTAGCATTTTGTGGTTGCTTCACTGTTGGCAATATGATGCTGGGTGTAAATTCTTATGTCTGTATAGAAGGCACAATAGAGTGTCAATTAGAATGTATTTCAGGACCTCTGTTCAACTCTGTCTCTACATACAACAGTTAATATTTACTTTCCTCATCTGAAAGAGACACCTGAGAATTTTTGAAAGTTTGAATCGAAGTGACTCATGGTAGGAGATAATGATAATTACTTGCCTGAACTTAGTCCTCAGCTAACATATAAATTCCTCTAGAATGTGGCTTTTCTTGTGTTTTATTTGCAACTATGTTACCAGTTTCAAAAGACAAGCTTTGTCAAGGACGAGGTACAATAAAATTCTGTTAGAAAATAAATAGTTCTTTGGAAATTTAATGTTGCATACAATGAATTTCTGGGTGAATGTTAAATTTTCATTTTGTAGTAATGGTAGGATTTTTAAATTATTATTAGTTCAAAACTGCTCTGCAAGTCCTCTTCTTGTTGGTCATATAGGTTAAGGATTAGCAATTCTCATGCCTATAAATTGCACATTAATGGAGGGTCAGTTGAGTGTCTGGCACAGATACTGAGAAGTGGTAAGTGCTGAAGGTCTTGACTTAAAGTCAGTGAAAATGTCAAAGTTTTTAAGCTTTGTGAAGATTTGCTGTATGTCTGATATCCGATGCACAGAGATGGAGACAGCAAAAAGAATTGGCAAGTCTGGCGCGAAAAATCAAAAGGAAACTAAGGAATCCTTTCATACAGGACAAAACCAGTTTTTAGGAGAGAATTCCGAGAGGTAAAGGCAGTGTGATCACTTGGTTTGTGACAGCATGGCCATGTCACAGTACCCAGACAGTTAATCTAACACTTATCTAAATCTCACTGTGAAAAAGGTGGGGTTCATGTGATCAGTTGAAAGATTTAAGAGAAAAAAGGATGGTGACTCATGCCTTTAATCTCAATGCTTGGGAAGCAGAAACAGGTATATCTCTGTGAGTTTGAGGCCAGCCTAGTTTATAAAGACAATTCCAGGACAGCCAGGGCTACACAGAGAGACCCTGTCTCAAATTAAAACATAGAAAAAAGAAATGAAAAACGAGAGAGAGAGAGAGAGAGAGAGAGAGAGAGAGAGAGACAGACAGAGACAGAGACAGAGAGACAGAGAGAGACAGAGACAGAGAAAGAGACAGAAGATGGTGGGTTCCCCCTCCACTGCGTGCATGTAGAAGAAATTGTTTATGAAGTAGGTGACCTCCTTCTGCACATTGTGCGTCTCCTTCAGCCCTCCATGCTCACTTACATTTGTGTTCCTGCTCTTTCTTCTACTTAAGAATTCAGCAGCCTTGTTTGCTAGGGTTACTCTGCCCTAGAAAAGGCTCCTACTGAGGGACATGGAGACAACTTCTATAAGCAGGCAAGGGCTCAAGTGAAGGGATTGATACACCAGCCTAGCCAAAAAACCTTCAACCTACAGTTTGTCCTGGCTTGCGGAGTCTTCTGGGAGCAGAGCCTAGCAGAATCGTCATCAAAGAGACCAGAGAGAGGCTTCATCCAGCAACTTCTGGGAGCAGAGGCAGCATCCCACACACAGCTAAAAATTAGGTGGAGCTCTGAAGTGCTGTGAAGGAAGGGGAGGAAGGATCGGAGGGGCCACAGGGGTCAGAGGCACCTCAGGAACACAGCCCACAGACTCTGCTGACAGGGACTACTGGGTGCTTGCGGAGATCAGGGAGCCAGTAGAGGTCAGCTCTATGTCTTCTGTATATACATTAATGCATTCTTGGTTAGGGATTCCTAAAAAAAAGGAGTGGAGGTTATTCCTCACTCTTCTGCCTACTTGTGGGACCTTTTTCCTCCTGCTGGGTTGTCTTGTCCAGCCTTGATGTGATGGCATCTACCTGGTCTTTTTGTAGCTTGTTATGCTGTGTTTGGTTGATGTCCCTGGGAGGCCTCTTTTCTGAGGGAAGATTGGAAGGGGGTCTGGAAAAAAAGGGGTCTGGCAAAAAAGGGGGGGAGAAACTGCTTTTAGAATGTAATATATGGGGGCTGGTGAGAGGGGCAAGGATTCCCCAGGGCTTTGTTATTTGACAATTGCAACTTTCTGTCACCTTTTCTTCCAGTCTCTGTTATGAAGATGTCCCTTTCTCCAGGACGTTTGATTATCTGAAAATGGGAAAGGTTTAAAACTGTGGCTCAGTGGCAGACCACTTGCCTTGCACGCACAGGGCTCTGGTTTTGATACTCCGCACTGCAAGAAAATAGGTTAAGTGAGATACAGCCATGGCTCCCTAAAGATGTGTGAAGTTAATGTGGTCTGGCGCGATGACATTTATATGATTTTCACTGACAGAGTATTCTAAGGCTGCACATGGAAAGCTGTGCTGAAGTCAGAGTGATTTCACTGTCAGGTGCTCAGCAGCCAGGCCACCTGTTGTCTCTGGGTTTGTGCTCAGCTCCCCATGCAGTGTCTGTCACTGTGTCACTCAGAACACAGTAGTACACAGCCGAGTCTGAGTCTTGCACCAAGGCTTTCTGCAGGTGGAAAGAGGTGGCTCCTTTATCATATGTGGCTTCAAACCCTCTGCTGCTTCCCTTCTCACCAGCCGTAATGACTTTCAGGAGGAGCTGTGGACCTTCTCCAGGATACTGAACATACCAGGAAAGAGCAGGGTATGCTATGCTTGTGGCTGAATATGTGCAATTTATTGTCAGGATCTTGCCTTCTGATATGGTCACTTGCCCTTCTGTTTGAGTCACAGAGTCGCCATGGGTCCTTCCTAGAGTCAAGGGGTGAGGGGAAGAAATGGGGAGAGTAAGCTCAGTGTCACCTTGAGGATAATGCTAATAGAATAACTTACAGCTAAAGACTTTACTGTTTAAGGTCACTTTACTTACCCAGTATGAGAAGTATCACAGCCACGAAGCCTGGAGAAGAGTCCATCTTTAGTGTCATTGAGGAAATGCCCTTGATGCTTAGCATGAAGAAGTGTTAACTCGGAGAAACTATGAGTCTGCTTAGATATAAAGCACACAGGAAATGAGTCTGTATTCTGAGACTGTGCCCCCTGGTGAAGAGGAACTGCACCGAGGATGGATGTTTCCCTGTGCCTCCTCCCTGGTCTTATTAATATGGCACACGTCCATCTTTTTAGCCTTTACTTCTAAAGACAGCTAGCTATCATGGACTACATCAACATTAGGAGAGCATCTCAAGGTTGTTTTACTTCAGGTTGAAGCTGGACACTTTAACACAGACATCTCTTATGAGCTGGCCTGCAATCCACAGAAATCCCACAAAAGTGCTTCAGGTTAAAGCCACAGAAAGCAGTAAGAAGTCAAACCATGCTGGATGAGTCTGTTTCTCAGAACTCTTCCCAACCTGTCAAGGAGTTGTTGACATATGCAAGATAACAGTTTGTGTTTGTTAATGGAAATAAAAATAATACCTGGGTTGGGGTGCAGGGTCACTACTACTTGAAGAGCTATATTTTTTCTGTTTTAAAATAGCAATATTTTAAGATTTCCCCCTTTTAATAGAATTTTTCTCATTCTCTATACCACATAGGAGTACTATTGATATTTCAAAGCCGTTGAAAAGTGGAAAGTATGAATTCTAGCCAGAACAAGCTCTATCGCATAACTGAATCCCTATACAATGAAGTGATATTAATGTCTTATTTGCTCATCACTTCCTCGTCTGCATAGGAATGACAACCACCAGGCATGTGTTGATGCTGCTCCCTAGTGGCGGTCTAGGAGGAAGGATGCTTTCCACATATATTTAGAGTGTGGGGCTGGCTGGCACCCACTCTTCACAGATGAAACTCATCAGCCAGAACCAACTGTGTCTATTTCTCCAGATGCAGATAAAAGCAAGAAGTCAAAGGCCCAACACTGTTCGAATTCATGTGTCTCTTCTCCTCCTCTTCCACTCTACAAGTCACATTGTCAGAACTTTTCACAGAGCTATGCAAAATGGAAACTCTGTACATATCAGATATAACATTTATTCTTATGCATGACAACAGCATAAAATTTGGATGATAATGGGTTGTTTGAAAATGATAAAGTTTTGTTGTAACAGAATGAAGGCTTCTAGAGATGGATGGTTACCCGACAATATGAATATACTGAATAATACTTATTGTACACTTAAAATGTTACTACTAATTTTCTAATTTATTATTTTTGAGAATTTCACACAATGTACATAATGTGTTTTGATCACACATGCATATGTTCTACCCTTCTATTTCTCACATGTCCCCACTATAAAGTGTATGAGGTGGTAAGCTTTCCGTGGGAAAACCTATTGCACCTTAGCACACTTGTGAGAACTGTAAAAGTGGCTTCCTTTGAAAGCTCCCAATGTCCACCTTGCTGTTATGCCTGTAAGAAAAAAAGAAAATTACAACACAGGATAATTTTTTAGCCAAACTCCACCATTTTAACTTTGGTCAGACATGAAAACATAAAATGAGAAGTGGAAGGAGGGAGTCATAGAGGATGAGAATTTGGAATTGCAGGAAAAATGTTATGGCAGCAAATCTAGGACTATACAAAGTAATCCACATGGCAGCAGCAGATGCTTATTCAGAAGAGTGGTATAAAAGGTGAGGGTAAAGGAAAGAAACTCATATTCTGTCATTTCCAGTGAACTTTTAAGAGCTAATTATGATTGGTTTAAGGGTAAGAATGGAATGGAGCAAGTAAACTTAGTCACAGAAAATGACACATTTATGATGGATTATGGAGGGCTCTACAGTAGAATTGGATTCCATCATGAAGTATGTTGTACAGCAGACAATCAATGATTTTCTTCATAAGTAGTATGTAAGAGGAATAATTTTTACTCTTGCTGTGTTATTAATATAAAACTGCTCATTTAATTTTTGACATAAATATTGTATTTTTATTCAAGATTGAAAAATTGTATGTGCCTCTTTTAGATGCTGGCCTAAGGTTGGGCCAACTCCATAATAAAATTTAGTGATACACTTAGTTTGAATACATTATAGATCATCTATATAAGGCAAAGCATACCCAAGGAGATGAAAGAAGCACACAGAATGCCAAATATACAGCACCAGAAAATAAGGGCCTCATAGCATACTACTGATAAAATATTAAATAATAAAAACAAAACAAAAAATGAGGAAATAATACTAGAAAAAGTAATAGAAAAACCTCACGTTACATATAAGGGAAACATATAATGTGAACAGCTGATTTCTCAGAAGACACTTTAAAAGCCAGAAGAAGAGTCTGGAACAAAGCACCCAAAACTCTAAAAGACCACAGATGACAATCTAGAGTATTGTGCACAGGAAAACCATCTGCCCTGACTAAAGAAGAATGAAAACTTTACGTGATGTAAACAAGCTAAAGTGGTTCATATTCACATAACCAACCATGCAGAGAACATTGGGAGCCATACTTGAGACTGCGGAGAAGAATAAGCCAGGCAAGATGCTGTAGAAAGAAAGTAAATGAAATTACTGAAGCAGAAATAGGACTAAGAACACAGGTAGAAAAAGAACAAGGACAAGAGCACAATATCGAAGTACACATTTCGATAATAATTAAATATTAATGACACAAATTCCTTAATCAAAAGACATGAGTGAGTTGAATGAATTAAAAATTGAACATTGTATGCATAGGGAATCCACAACGTGGTGTGGACCCGGCTTAGCTCTTTCCCAGAGACCCTTTCTACCTTCTCTTTTTTATCCCAATTTCATGTTGTCATGTGTGTGTGTGTGTGTGTGTGTGTGTGCGTGTGTGTGTGTGTGTGTGTGTGCATGTCTGCCACTAATCCACAGAAACAATTTCGACTAGGGACCCACAGAGGTCCTACTGGGCCTGGACTCAGGTAGGTAAATTTCAGTATCCTTTCTATCCTCCATTACAATTTCTCCAGACTTATTCTTAGTCCAGTAATCGCTTGCTTACAGGAAGAAATCCAGGTCAAAGCACAGAAAACAGTTATAGCAAAATCATAGAAGAAAAATTCCCCAATTTAAAGAAAGGGGTGCCTGTCATGGCATAAGAAGCACAAAATAAACAAAATGTCAAAATACTAAAAGGCAAAAAATCACAGACATAGGGGAGAGTAGTAGGGGGGAAGCAAGAGGGAGGGAGGAATGGAAGGATACAAGGGATGGGATAACAATTGAGATGTAATATGAATAAATTAAGAAAATTATTTTTAAAATTAAAGCATTTCCACTAAAATAGGGAACAAGACAAGGATAACCATTCTATCCAAACCCATTCTCCATAATACTTGAAATCTTAGCTACAGAAATAGGACAAGTGAAGGAGATTTGGCAAATTTGAATAAAAAAGGAAGAAGTTAAAGTATCTTTATTTGTAGATGAAATGATAACCCTAAAAGTTCCACCAAAAACCTTCTACAACTGATGAATTCAGCAAAAGTCAGGAACCTTCCTGTAAAGAAATGACAGATTGAGAAAGAAATCAAGGAAAGAGTACATATCACAAAAACACCAAAAGATAAAATATATTGCAATAACTCTAATCGATCAAGTGAAAGGCTTGTATAATAGCCAGGCATATGACTGTAATCCTAGCACTTGGGGAGGTACAAGAAGTCAGACCTCTCTGTGAGTCCAAGGCCAGCTTGGTCTACAAAGTGAATCCAGGATAGCCAGGGTTACACAGAGAAACCTTGTCTTGAAAAACCAAAACCAAACCAAAACAACAACAACAACAGACTTGTATGATAAAACTGTAGGATACTGAAGAAAGAAAATTGAGGAAGATAACAGAAGATGGAAAGATCTTTCGTGCTCATAGATTCATAGAAATGGCATGCTATCAAATGCAATCAACAAAGTCAATGCAATCCCCGTTAAAATTCAAACAACTTTTTTCACAGAAGTTGAAAAGAGGTAACTCATGGAAACACAGAAAGTCCAAGTCAGCTCAAGCAACCCTGACTTGTGAAGGGACTGCTGGAGGGATCACATCCCAGCTTTCAAGGCATGCTACAGAGCTACAGTAATAGAAACAACATGGAACTGCTGGAGGGATCACATCCCAGCTTTCAAGGCATGCTACAGAGCTACAGTAATAGAAACAACATGGAACTGCTGGAGGGATCACATCCCAGCTTTCAAGGCATGCTACAGAGCTACAGTAATAGAAACAACATGGAACTGCTGGAGGGATCACATCCCAGCTTTCAAGGCATGCTACAGAGCTACAGTAATAGAAACAACATGGGATTGGCATAACAGACATGTCTATCAATGGAATCGAGATGAAAACTCAGGCATAATTTCACACACCTACAAACACCAGAGTTTTTACACATCATTCAGATAAAGTGGCAGTGGGAAGAGATTTTTCACCAATTACACATCTGATAGAGGGTTAGTATTTAATTATATTTTTAAATGGAACTTTAAGAAAATAATTGCTCAGTGAAGAAATGTGGTATGTAACTAAGCAGGGTGCTCTCTAAAGATAAAACACAAATGGCTAAAAAGCACATAAATAATTGTTCAACACATGTAGCCATCACAGAAATGCAAATTATAGCTATTTTGAGAATTATCTTACCCCAGTCAGAATGACCAAGATCAATAAAAACTAAGGACAAGACATGGTGAGGATATGGGGGAAAGGAAGCATTTATTTATTATTAGTGGTAGTGCAAACTTGTACAACCACCATGGAAATCGATGTGGCAATTCCTTAGGAAGCTGGAAACAGATCTACCTCAAATTCCAGCTATCCCCCTCTTGGCCATATACCCAAAGGACTC
The DNA here is from genome assembly GCF_903995435.1 of Acomys russatus. Classification (NCBI taxonomy): domain Eukaryota; kingdom Metazoa; phylum Chordata; class Mammalia; order Rodentia; family Muridae; genus Acomys; species Acomys russatus. Next base: position 82,602,069 of record NC_067139.1, on the reverse strand, counting down.
CACATGTTACTAGAGACACACGCACTCAACCATGTTCATTGCTGCCTTTTTCACAGTAGGTAGGGACTGGAAACTTCATAGACATCAGTCAGCTGAAGAATGGGTGATTATGGGGTGATGCATCCACACAATGGAATATTACTCTGCTGTTAAAAACGTAAATCATGAAACTCGAAGGTAATTGTACACAGAAAAGAATCAACCTGAACGAGGCAACCTAGACCCAAAAAGACATATTATGTATTTCATATGTACTTATGTAATTTTCATAGTACACATGTGGACATTAGCTTTTAAGCTTTTAATAGGCAACCAAAACGATCACAAAAGTTAAGCACCAGACAAGGGATAAGAGTGTGGAGAGGATCTCCCAAGGAAAAGGAGCTAGAATATAGTGTTACAGAGAGGGGAAGAGAAAAGTAGAATAGGAGAGTTAAAGAGGGAGGGGATGGAAGAGGAAGGTAAAAGGTGATGTGGGGAGGGACAACTAATACTAGTTGCCATTTGGAAATATATAAAAATGTGTTCTTGTAGAAGCTTTCTAAAATATACACATAAATATAGGGAGTCTGCATGGAGTCACATGGGATAGACAATGCCCCAACTAGACACATCTTATATAATCAAGTAAAACCTACAGTGCCAGGAATGGGTTACATGGTGTTGAGTCAGTAACCAAAAAGGTGCCATGGAAACCCCTAAACACCACTGTCTGTTGCCAAGGCTATTCGTTCATTACTCTACACAACCTGATAGTAAGACCCTATTGCTGAAAACAACACATGTGTCATCAGATATGGAGAGTCTGAGCTGGCTCCTAACTAGACGCTTGTTCCCTGCTGATTAGCACCCATGGTACTGGAAGGTACTTTCCACACTACTGGAGAAGAAAGGCAATCAGCAATATCTCCCAGCTACAAACCTAGAGAACTACAGTGATCTGCCTGCAAGATGTACTCCTGAAATAGTAGCACAAAAATTGTGGGAGTAAGCAACCACTTTTTGTTGGATTTAAGCCCTAATCTATGAGATGTAACTCATTCCTGACACTGCTAAAGTGGCTAAGAACCTGAGATTAGGTTGGTCAAGGATTTAGGGGAAAACCTACTATTGTTAATATATATATATATATACTCCTAAAGGCATTCTGTTATGTATCTACATCTGTGCATTGCTCATCTCTCATCAGAGAATTATTTTTAAGCAGTATATGGGAATTAACATAGCAGCTCACAGCTGGTCAAAAAAATCAGGTTTTTATCCCATGAAGTCCCACATGGTATATCAACCACACTCTAGGGTATATCAACCATACTGCCCAAAAGTTATTATCCAATTCAAAATTAAGTCAATGGTATTTTTAGATTTTTTTTGTTTCATTTTGATTTGTTTGGGATTTTTTTTATTGATCATTTGAATTTTTGTTTGTTTTGCTTTTTGTTTTGTAGAATATTTTAGGATACTTGGATTTTTAAATTTTTCTTTCTTTCTTTAGGACAGAGAAAAGGAACACAAAGTTGGATAGGTTCAGAGATGGGGAAAATCTGGGATGAATTGGGAGAGGGTAAAAACATGATCAAATTATATTGTGTAAAAAATATTAAAGAAAATAATTTGTAAAAGCAAGTACACAGCAAACCAAAATCTACAAGACAGCAAGAAATAACAAAACTCAGAGCAGAAATTAATGATATAGAGACAAAGAAAGCACCACAAGAATCAATGAATCTAACAACTGCCTCTCTGTGAAGATAAACATAATGACCATGCCTCTGGAAAAACTATCAAAAAGAAAGTTGGAAATATTCCAAATTAATAGAATCAGAAATTAACAGGGAATCATTACAGCATACACAAAATAGATCCAGACTATTCTGAGGGAATATTTTAAAGCCTGTACTGCACTTAGTTAGAAAATCTAAGGGAAATGGATAACTGTCTAGATTGATCCAAACTATAAAGCTTAAACCAAGAAAAGACCAAACATTTAAACATACCTGTAAAAATAAATCAAAACAGGAATGAAATTCCTTCTGACTGACAAGGTGCAGCCCCAGATACGTTCACAGCTGAATCCTACCAGACTTTCTAAAAGACTGATAACTGATACTTTTTAATATATTTTATTAATTTATTCATATTATATCTCAATTGCTATCCCATCCCTTGTTCCATCCAATTCCTCCCTCTCTCCCGCTTTTCCCTACTCCTCTCCCCTATGACTGTGACTGAAGGGGACCTACTCCCCCTATATATGCTCATAGAGTATTAAGTCTCTTCTTGGTAGCCTGCTATCATTCCTCTAAGTGCCACGAGGCCTCCCCATCCAGAAGATGTGGTAAAATATGGGGCACCAGAGTTCGTGTGAAAGTCAGACCCCACAATCTACTCAACTGTGCAGAATGTCCTGTCCATTGGCTAGATCTGGGTAGGGGTTTGAAGTTTACTGAATGTATTGTCCTTGACTGGTACCATAGTTTAAGCAGGACCCCTAGGCCCAGATCTGCACATGATAATGTTCTTGTAAGTTTCTAGAGCCCTCTGGATCCTTCTATTTCCCCATTCTCCCATGCTTCTCTCACCTAGAGTCCCAATAGGATGTCCTCCCCTTTGTCCCACTTTCCTGATCACTGAAGACTTTCATGGGAAATATCTCTTGGGCTAGTGTCTCAATATAAGTGAGTATATAACCTTTGACTCTTTCTGCTTCTGGGTTGACTCACTCATTATGATCATTTCTAGTTCAATCCATTTGTCCACAAATTTCTGGACGTCCTTGTTTTTCATAGCTGAGTAATATTCCATAGTGTATATGTACCACAGTTTCTTTATCCATTCTTCTACTGAAGGACACTTAGGCTGTTTCAATGATCTGGCTATCATGAATATGGCAGCTATCAACATGGTTGGACAAATGTTCTTGTTGTGTGCTGGAGCATCTTCTGGGTATATTCCAAGAAGTGAAATATCTGGGTATTGAGGAAGCCCTATTCCCAGTTTTCTGAGATAGCACCAGATAGATTTCCAAAGTGCCTTCACTAGTCTGCAGTTCTACCATCAATGAAGGAGTGTTCCTCTCTCTCCACATCCTCACAAGCATGTGGTGTCACTTGAATTTTTTATATTATCCATTCTGTTGGGTGTAAGATGGATTCTTAGAGTTATTTTGATTTGCATTTCCCTGATGACTAAGGAGGTTGCGCATTTCTTTAAGTGTTTCTCAGCCATTTGATATTCCTCTGTTGAGACTTCTCTGTTTAGTTCTGAGCCCCATTTCTCAGTTGGGTTATTTGGTTTGGTGGTGTTTAATTTCTTGAGTTCTTTATATATTTTGGATATTAGACCTTTGTCAGATGTAGGGTTGGTGAAGATCTTTTCCCAGTCTGTAGGCTGTCGCTTTGTTCTCTTGACAGCGTCTCCTGCCTTACTGAAGCTTCTCAGCCTCATGAGGTCCCATTTATTAATGGTTAACATTAAGGCCTGGGCCATTGGTGTTCTGTTCAGGAAATTTTCTCCTGTGCCAATGTGTTCCAGGCTTTTCCCCACTTTTTCTTCTAACTGACTAGTGTATTTGGTTTTATGTTGTAATCTTTGATCTACTTGGATTTGAGTTTTGTGCAAGGTGACAAATATGGGTCCAATTGCATTTTTTTAGATGTAGACATCCAGTTAGACCAGCACCATCTTTTGAATATGCTATCTTTTTTCCACTGAATAGATTTGGCTTCTTTGTCAAAAATCAAGTGACCATATGTGTGTGGATTCATATCTGGGTCTTCAATTCAATTCCACTGATCAACCAGACTATGTGCCAGTACCATGCTGTTTTAGTTACTGTTGTTTTATAGTACAGCTTGAGAACAGGTATGGAGATTACTCCAGAGGATCTTTTATTGTACAAGATTGTTTTAGCTACTCTGGGTTTTTTGTTTTTCCATATGAAGTTCAGCATTGATCTTTGAATGTCTTTAAACAATTGTGTAGGTATTTTGATAAGGATTGCATGGAATCTGTAATTGCTTTGGGTAAGATGGCCATTTTTACTATGTGAATTCTCCAGACCCACGAGCAAGGAAGAGCATTCCATCTTCTGATGTCATCTCCAATCTCTTTCTTCAGAGTTTTGAATTGTTTTCAAACAAGTCCTTCACTTGCTTGGTTAGAGTAACTCCTAAATATTTTATATTGCTTGTGGCTACTGTGAAGGGTGTACTTTTCCTAATTTCTTCCTGTGCATTATTGTCATTTGTATATAGGAAAGCTACTCACTTTTTTGAGTTAATTTTATATCCAGCCAATTTGTTGAAGGTGCTTATCAGCTATAGGAGTTCTCTGGTGGAATTTTTGCAGAAACTTATGTACACTATCATATCATCTGCAAATAGGGATAATTTGACTTGCTCCTTTCTCATTTGGCCACCCTTGATCTTCTTTTGTTGTCTTATTGCCCTGGCTAGATACTTCCAGTACTATATTGAAGAGATATGGAGAGAGTGGGCAGCCTTGCCTTGTTCCCAATTTTAGAGGAATTTCATTGAGTATCTCACCATTTAATTTTATTTTGGCTATTAGCTTGCTGTATACAGCCTTTATTATGTTTAGGTATGTGCCTTGTATCACTGATCTGTCCAAAACTTTAAACATGAATGGGTATTGTATTTTATCAAATGCTTTCTCTGCATCTAAGGAGATGATCATGTGGATTTTTTTCCAGTTTGTTTATATTGTGGATTACATTGATGGATTTCTGAATAGTAAACCATCCTTGCATTCCTGGAATAAAGCCTACCTGGTCATGGTGAATGATATCTTTGATATGTTATTGTATTCATTTTGCAAGTATTTTATTGAGTATTTTTGCATCAATGTTCATAAAAGAAATTGGTCTGAAATTCTCTTTCTTTGTTGGGTCTTTGTGGGGTTTAGGTATCAATGTGACTATGGCCTCATAGAATGAATTTGGTAATGTTCCATCCATTTCTATTATTTGGAGTAGCTTGTAGAGTATTGGTATTAGCACATACTTGAAGGTATAGTAGAATTTTGCACTGAAACCATCTGGCTCTGGGCTTTTTTTGGTTGGGAGGCTATCAATGAGTACTTCTATTTCTATAGGGGAAATGGGACTATTTCACTTGTTTATCTGTTCTTCACTCAATTCCGGTAGGTGGAATTGATCAAGAAAATCATCCATTTCCCTTAGATTTTCAAATTTGATGGCGTATATGCGTTTGAAGTAGGATCTTATGATTATTTGTATTTCTTGTATTTCTTCAGCGTCTGTCTCCCTTTTCATTTCTGATTTTTTTTTTTGGATACTGTCTCTCTGCCTTTTAGTTAGTTTGGCTAATGGTTTGTCTATCTTGTTGATTTTCTCAAAGAACCAGCTCTTGGTTTTGTGGATTCTTTGGACTGTTTTCTTAGTTTGTAATTTATTAATTTCAGCCCTGTGTTTGATTATTTCCAGATGTCTACTCCTCTTGGGTGTTTCTACTTCTTTTTTCCTAGGGCTTCCAGCTGTGTTTTTAAGTTGCTTATGTGCGATGTTTATGACTTCTTTTTAAAGACACTTAGTACTATGAATTTTCCTCTTAGCAATGCTTTCAATGTATCCCACAGAATTGAGTAGGTTGTTTCTTAATTTTCATTGAATTCCAGGAAGTCCTTAATTTCTTTCTTTATTTCTTCCCTGTCCTAGGTGTCATGAAGTAGAGAGCTGCTTAGTTTCCATGAATGTGTAGGTTTTTGTTATTTCTGTTGTTGTTGAAGTGCAGCCTAAGACCATGATGATCTGATAGGATAAAGGGTATTAATTCAATCTTCTTGTATCTGTTGAGACTTGCTTTGTGACCTACAATGTGATAAATTTTGGAGAAGGTTCCATGGGGTGCAGAGAAAAAAGTATATTCCTTTGTGTTTGAGTGAAAGGTTGGGTAGATATCTGTTAGGTCCTTTTGATTCAAGGAATTGGTTAATGATGTTATTTATCGGCTTAATTTCTGTTTCAATGACCTATCTTTCAGTGAGGGTGGGGTGTTGAAGTCTCCCACAATTATTGTGTGGATCGATGTGTAGTTTAAGCTTCATTAATAGATCTTTTACAAATGTGGGTGCCCTTGTATTGGGAGCATAGATGTTCAGAATTGTGATGTCATCTTTGTTGACTTTAACTTTGATGAGTATAAAATGTCCTTCCTCATTCCTTTAGATTAAATTTGATTGAAATTCTATTTTGTTAGATATTAAAATGGCTAGGCCTGCTTTATTCTTGTGACCATTTGTTTGGAAATATTTTTCTAGACTTTTACCCTGAGGTAATGTCTATTTTCAAGTGTGAGATGTGTTTCTTGAATGCAGAAGAATGTTGGATCTTGTTTATGCATCCATTCAGTTAGTGTGTGTCTTTTTACTGGAGAATTGAGATCATTGATGTTGAGAGATATTAATGACCAGTGACTGCTAAGAGTCTTAATTTTGATGTTGGTTCCAATAGAGTGTTTGTGTAGTTGTGTTTTTGCAGTGATGTAGTTGTTTATTTCCTGTGTAGTTTTGGTTGTAGCTGTCCCTTTGGTATGGAGTTTTCCTTCTAGTACCTTCGGTAAAGCTGGATTTGTGGATAGGTACTGTTTGAATTTGTTTTTGTCATGGAATATTTTGTTTTCTATATCAACGGTTATTCATAGTTTTGCTGGTAAAGTAGTCTGACCTGGCATCTGTGGTCTCTTAGGGTTTGCAAGATCTCTGTCCAGGGTCTTCTGGCTTTTATGGTCTCTGTTGAGAAGTTGGGTGTAATTGTGATAGGTTTGTCATTAAATGTTATTTGGCTCTTTTTGTGGCTTTTAATATTTTTTCTTTGTTCCATACATTTTGTGTTTTGACTATTATGTGACGGGAAGTTTTTCTTTTCTGGCCTATTCTATTTGGTGTTCTGTAGGCCTGTTGTATGTTTATAGGCATCTCTTTCTTCAGATTGGGGAAGTTTCCTTCTATGATTTGTTGAGAATAGTTTCTGGGCCTTGGAGTCTGGCATCTTCTCATTTCTCAGTGACTATTATCTTCAGATTTCTTCTTTTCATGGTGTCCTTCAAATCTTGGAGGTTTTGTGTCAGGATTTTTCCAGATTTAGCATTTTCTTTCATGGTTGCTACAAGATCTATGATTGTACCTTCTAGACTCGAGATTCGTTCCTCCATCTTTTGGATTCAGTTAGACAGGCTTGCCTGTACGCTTCTCGTTTTCCTCTCTGAGTTCTTACGTTCCCCTTTTTCTTCTGTCTGTGTGTTTATCATTGAATCCATTTTCATCTCCAGATCCTGAAGTGTTTTATTGATTTCTTTCATTTGATTGCTTGTATATTCTTGAGTTTCTTCCATTGAGTCTTTATAGGCCTTCAGAGCTTGAACAGTTTTATTAATTTTCTTCATCTGGTTCTTTGTATTTTCCTGAGTTTTTTGCAGTGCCTCACTATAGGCCTCTTTTATGTCTTTCACCTGTTTGGCTGCATCTTCCTGAATTTGATTATGAATTTTATTTTTTTCCTCTATTATCATTGTCATTACTAATGATTTGAGGTCATTTTCTTGTATTTCCATTGTGTTTGAGTTCTCTGGGTTGTTTTCTTTATGATAGCTGGAATCTGGAGATGCCATATTGTATTGGGTTGTTTTGCATATGATTTTATGCTGCCCTTTAGGCATCTTGCCATTTCTGTTTTTGGCAGGTAGCTTCTGGAGTTGGGTAGAGAGAGTCTTGGGATAGATTCACCCTTTTCCTCACAATTTCCTTAGGCCAGAAGCTCTGGTCTGAATGGCAGGAGGCTCGTCCTGTAGTTTGGGTCTCTAACAGCCAATGATCCCCAGATCATCTGTACTGTGGGCCCTGTAATCGTTCTGTGTCTCTGAATGTGCATTGGGTCAGGCAAAAGTGTCCACAGCCTTCTGGGTCCTCTTGTAGCACTGAAGCTCTCCAGAGGCTGAAGCAGGTCGACTGGAGGGGATCTAATAGTCACTCTACTCCCTGTTTCCTTGAGAATTCATTAGTCCTGGAGCTTTTGTGCTTCTCTGGTCTGTGGTTCCTGGTAGCGTTTGGGGACCCAGATAGCTCACAGAGTCCAGATTTGTGTCATGTGGCCCAAACAGATCTCTTGACCCAAATGGGTCTCTGGGCCTAATCTGCACACTTAGTCCAGTTATCGCTACGTCCAACTAGGTTCTTGGGCCAAACCACACACTGAGTTTGCCAAGCTCAGCCAGTGTCTCGGGGCCATGACTGTACACCAACCTCAGCTAGAGTCTCTGGGCCCAAACTGCCCACCAAGTTTAGCTAGGGACTCTTGGCCCAAACCACACGCCAAGCTCAGAGTTTCAGGGCATGCACAGCCCACCAAGCTTCTCCAGGGACTCTGGACCCAAACTTCACACTGAATTCAGTTAGGAACTCTGAGCCCAATCCGCATACCAAGTCCAGCCGAAGTCTCAAATCCAGGACCATGTGCCAAGCTCCGCTAAGTTCTCTGGACCCAAACCTCCTGCTGAGTTCAGCTAGGTTCACTGGACCCAAATTGTCCCCCAAGTTCAGCCAGGGACTCTGGGCCCAAACTTCCTGCCAAGCTCAGCCAGGGACTCTAAACCCAAACTGCACTGAGCCCAGCTAGGGACTCTTGACCCAAACTGTGTGCTGAATTCAGCTAGGGACTCTGGGACCTGGACTGCATGCTGAGACCAGCCAAAGTCTCAGGGCCGGGACCGCGCACCAAGCTCAGCTAGATCTCTGGGCCCAAACTGCCCGCCAAGCTGAGCTAGGGACTCTGGGCCCAAACCATGCACTAAGCTCAGCTAGAGTCTCAGGGGCCAAACCACACTCTGAGTCTAGTTTGGGTCTCAGGGAATGAGCTGTGCCCCGAGTTGAGCTTGGGTCACAGGGCCCAAATCACTCACCAAGTTCGGCTAGGGTCACAGGGCCCAAATCATGCACTGAGTCCCTTCTCCCAAAGCAATTCCCACTAGTTACCATGCCAATCACCTCTGCTGGAGGGTGCCCAGCTGAAAACCTCAGCTGCTGCTCTGGTCCGAGAACATCCGTGCTCCTCCCACATGCAGGGGTACACAGGTTTTCTGAATTTTGGTCCTTTCAAACTGTGAGTACTCTCGCTATAGTGGGGTGGGGAGCTTGGTGTTCCTTGTTCAGAATTCCATGCAATTCTCTGAATCATTTACTGGAGCTTCTAAACACGGTCCACACTGCTCACCATCATCTTGGATCTCTCAATAACTCGTACATTTTAAATGATCTTTTAAAGTGGAAATAGAAGTAGGACCTCCATCAGTATTAAAACTAGGCAAAGACACAGCAAAAGAAGGAAGGAAGGAAGGAGGGAGGGAGGGAGGAAAGGAAGGAAGGAAGGAAGGAGAGAGGTAAGGAAACTGGACAATAGATCATAGATGATGATCATAGATTCAAAAATCTTCAACAAAATACTCGCAAACCCATGAAGACTCAGATAAAATGATAATGTGAAATGGTCATGTTTCTCTATCAGAAAGTGCAGGGAAGTCTCAAAATGCATAAGTTAATAAATGAAATAAACCATACACATGGATTTAAAGACAAAAGCCGCATGATTTTCTCAGTATATGCAGAAAGGCCTTTGGAAAAATCAAGCATGCTATGATGAAAGTTCTAGAGAGGACAGGGCTAAAGGAAACATACATTAACATTTGAAATACTATATGTGGTTAAGTTACAGCTAACATTATCCTAAACAGAAAAACCTGAAATCAAACTAATTAAAATAAGAAAGGACTGTCCACTATGCACACTCCTTCCCAAAGCCATACTTGAGGCACTGGCTAGAGCAATAAGATGAAAGGAGGCAATTAAGGGCTACAAGTAGGAAAAGAAGTTAAGTTATCCCTATTTGCAGAAGATAAAATACTATACCTAGGAGATTGCAAATATTCTACCATAGCACTTCTAAAAATAAGTAAGAATTTCTATAAATTAGTAATATATAAAAGCAGCTAACAAATCAGTAGCCTTTCTATACATCAATAGTATATATGCTGAAAAAAATCTTGGAATAACTTTCATTCACAATGGCTTCCAAATAGGACTAAGAAAAAAACCTAAGATAGTAGAGAAGAGACTTGATAGGATGAGGTCAGATGTTAGGAGAGGAGGGCTCCCCTTTCTGAGGACTAAGGGAGGGTGGAAGAGGAGATGAAGGAGGGAGAGGAATTGGGAAGGAATGAGGGAGGGGTGCAATCGGGATGTGAAGAATTTAAACTGCAAAACAAGAAGGTAACTTATATTGCCAATCCTACCATATGGGACTAGCTCTGAGACTGGCTGAGACATGAATGTCTAGCCATAGACAGTGCTTCTTGTTGGCTGCAGAACTCCTATGAATTATTGTTAGATGCCATTTCTTCATATGGAATGAATGAAGATTTACAGATTTTTTTCTGCTAATACAGAATTCAGAAATCCAGCCTTGATTGTTCTGTGCCTCATGCACACCTTATACATTTATAATTTTAGGACTGTATAATGCCTGTGAGGAATTATATGCTTTCAGAACAAAAGAACTGGACACTGACATTGGATCAGACCTGACAGGATTCACTCCTCTCAGCATGCTGAAGACTGATACTCTGTGTCTCTCATGTTCCAGCAGCAAGTGCTTCAATTGTTGTTTCTCCACAGAACAAGACATCTCCCAGGACATTTTTTAAATAGCTTAAAATCCCAATTGGCCTAGCATTTCAGACTGTCCCACACAGGGCTCTAATTAGGCCTGGAATTTCTTGACATTTACAAATAGAACACAAATGCTATTCCTAGCATGTTTACCCATTTCCACAATTTTATTTGGGCCCATACAAATAAGTGAGAAGAAACTTAAGAAAACAATGCCCCATTTCTTTTAAGGGAGGTTGGGTAGGTTTTTGGTTGCTTTCTTGGACTATAGAGGGTTGTTATCAATGGGAGTGGGTTACAAGTTATTATTGGTCTAATATAGAAAGAAGACGAGGTTAGACTCAGAGATGCCTCCCTTTTCCCTTATATTACATTTTTAGATTTGTAGAAAAGGACTGAAAAGAAAGAAGAGGGAATAACTATATAGGGAAGATAAGACAAAAAGTAGATTAGTAAATCTATTCTTCAACTTAATGCCTCAATTTTCACTCACAAGGTTATTTTTAATTCACTGGTCAGAATTTTGTATATTGATGCAAATAAGTTTAATTTTAGTTACAGGGGCATAGAATTCAAGTGTAAGATTATTCTTCACACACATTATATATAATATATACATATATTTCTACTCTAGTATGAGTTATTCATATAACTCAATTATAATACAAGGTTTACTGTCAATACTTTGAAAGTGCTATTGCAGGCTATCTAGGATAAATAAGTTATGTAAGTTAACTGTTAGTTTATCAAGTCATGGTCATGTCAATGACTAGTCTATTTTAATCACAATAATATTCATCTTAATTGCAACAGGTAGATATAATTGTATAGAAAGATAAGGTAAAATAGTTAGATAAAGGTCTTCAAAAACTTCAGAGACATGAATATGGCATTTAAAAATGTTTTTATCATTTTAAAGATTCATTGACAATGAGACAGGTTAAGTCGTGGCAATATTCAGCCTATCTCAAAGAGGATGATGAGCATCAAAGGAAACCTCCTTATGAAGATGGCTTCAAATGTGACAAACAAAGATACTGGGGAAAATGGCCATGTATCTAGCACAGACAGAATTCTGCCTTTAAAAAAAAAGAGCAACCTTGAATGCAGGCAGAGTCAATGGCCAAACAATGCCAAGACAGGGCATGGAAGTCCTCAACAGTTCCTGCCTCACAAATATGTCTGTCAGATATATTGGTTCAGAAGGCTGAAGATGATACTCCAACATTATAGAGAATCTTGGGTGACTATTCAGATAGCAAACTGTCTCTGCCATCTTCTCATTTAGAAAGCTACTAACCTGCCCTCCCAGCATACTCAGGTAATCAAGCTTATTCTTCCTGAAGTCTCTGATGGAGTTGAAGACTAGATATCTTAGATTCACAATGAAGCTTAGTTGTTTAGGGGTTAATATGTTTTTAGGTCAAGATAGAAGTTTTAAGTTGATAATGACAATATGTGATGGAGATTGACTTACATTCAGAATTTTAGATGCCCCAAGATAGGAAAGATGTTTTCTTCAAGGCTATTCTACAAATAGCTAAAACACTAAGGACATAATATTTACATAATTCCTGATTGTGCCTTGGTTCCTCTTGCTATAGGCAGTTTATTGTATATACGTGTAACATATATGTATATGTAAAAATAAAAATATTTAATAAAAATAATAAACCTAACCAAGGAGGAGAAAGGTCTCAACTGTGTAAACAAAAGTTATGTGAAAAAAGCTTGAGGAAGATGCTAGAAGATGAGAATACATACCATGCTCAGAATTGGTAGAAATGGTATTGTGAAAAGGACCACTCTATCCAAAGTAAATGTAGTCCCCCCCCCCAAAATTCTCTATTTGTCACAGAAATATAAAAACAATTCTAAAGTTTATATAAAACCACAACAGTTTCAAGGTAGCTAAAGTGATCTTCAGCAGAAAAAAAATGTTGGGGTTGGGTGCTTACCACACAAAAATTCATATTACTGGTGCTTTTAGCATTTCAGGTTTCACATTGAGGTCTTTGATCCATTTTTAGTTAATTTTTGGGAAGGAGATAGGGATAGATCCAATTCCATTCCTAGTGATTAAAAAATACAGTACTATTACAAAAACAAATACGGAACAAAACAGAAGATTGAAACATGGGCACAAGTAACTACAACTCTCTGATATTTGACAGAGATTCCAAAAGTACACATTGGAGATAAGACAGCATCTTCAACAAATGCTGAAGATAAAACTTATTGTCCACATGTACAATAAGAAAATTAGACCCATATCTATCACCTTAGGAAAAATATACTCCAAATGTACCAAAGATATAAATGTGAAACCTGAACCATTACACCTGCTGGGAGAAACCACAGGCAATCCTACAAGGTATAGGTTTAGGAAAAGTCTTTCAAAACAAGACCCCATTTGCCCAAGAATTAATGTCAATAGATTACAAAAGAGACCCCATAAAACCAAAAAGCTTCTGTACACATAAAGAAACAATAGAGAGAAGAACAGACACTCCAGGTAGTTGGAAGGAATCTTCTCCAACTACACATCTCATAAAGGATTACTATCCAGAATATACAAACAACTCAAAACAAATGACACATTTTAAAAATGGATCTGAAAAGTTTCCAAAAGAAGATATGAAAATGGCTAGGAGGAGGTTCCCCTCAGTCCTACACCTAGGGGAGGGGAATAGGGTGACAGAGGGATGGAGGAGGAATGGGTGGATACAAGTGAGGGGGAAACAATTGAGATGTAATCTTAATAAATTAATTAAAAAAGAAAAAAGAAAATGGCTAGGAAATAATGGAAGGATTGTTCAACATCTTTGGCAATCACGGAACTACAATTCTAATGGTGCATATGTTTACATGTAGCAGCTTCAACATTTTAGGTTTTATATTGAGGTACTTGATCCATTTTGAATTACTTTTTGTGAAGGTAATAAGTATGAGTCCCATTTCATTCTTCTACTACTTTGAAATTTCATTTTACCTCAGCCAGAATGGTCAAGATTAAGAAAACAATGAACTGCCAATGTATTTACGGAGATGTGGAGGGAAAGGAACACTCATTCACACTGGTGGAGCTGCAAATGATGCAGCCATAATGAAAATCGGTGTGGGTAATCTAACGGCTGAAAGTAAATCTACTATGTGACCCAGCTATACAATTCCTTGGCACATGCCCACTGAGATTGACATCCTACCCTACAGATAATTGTTCATCCGTGTTCAATCCACTGTATTTGCAATAGCTAGGAAATCAAAGCAAACTAAATGTTCTTCAACGGATTAATGGATAATGAAAAGTGAGGTGCTTGTACACACTGGAATAATATTCAGCTGAAAATAAAAATGAAATTGAAAAATCTGCAGGTAAACAGATGGATCTAGAAAATATTATACTGAGTGAAGCAGCCCAGACTCAGAAAGACATGCTACATATTCTCACTTATCTCTGGATCCCATTTCTGAATCTCTAGCTCTGAGTAAACCAGGAGAGTTAAAAGAGACCGTGCAGGTTTGTAGAAGGAGACATGTAAAGGAGAATAGTGGGATGCAGAAGCTATGAAGGAGACATGGGTAACATGGAGGAATACTTACCTGATGAAGGGAAAGGAAGGCAACATAGATATGGAGGGAAGGAAGGAAAGAAAAACAACACTAAAGATGTTTAAAGGATCAAATGTGAATCATACTGGTTTATATTTGCTTCCAATTTTATATGTAAGTGCATATATATTTTTTAAAAATAAATCATGACATTGTGATGTGACAATTATTTGCACCAAAGTCAAAGGGAAAAAACCCTACTACCAGGTATATCTCCTTTTGAATTGTTCTCCACCAAAACAATATAGTCTCTTGCCATTGTGCAGGTAGAAGGCTTCGGCTTGTGTAAAGTTGACACAAAGCTGTCCAGCACATGACTTACTCAATATGATGCAATCTGTGCCCAGTACCGTAAGCCTGGCCCACTATACATGGCTGATGAAGACATGAACCCAGGATGAGGAACTGCTCCTGACACTTCCTTAATGCTGTATTAGTTCTAATTGTATTCTAAATATGGAACCTTATATATGCAAATAACTGTAGCTCCCTGTGGGGGTTGGAATGAGAGGGACCCCATAAGCTCATATGGTTGAGTGTTTTGTCCCCAGTTGATAGATGTTTGGAAAGGATTAGGCCTTGGATGTGGTGTTCCAAAAGCCATGCCATATTCTCTCTCTCTCTCTCTCTTCTCTCTCTCTCTCTCTCTCTCTCTCTCTCTCTCTCTCTCTCTCTCCCTCTCCCTCTCTCTCTCTCTCCCTCTGACTCTCTCTGAACTAACTTTCTGATTTATGTTGTAAATATGTGTATGTTAGTTTCCCTTGCAAATAAACAATATGGCAAATGCTTTACTATACAACACAGGATGTGAATGCAGCTCCAGCCCCCATAGCAGGTTTGAGGACAGGCTGCAGGTGCCTGGGAAGCAGTGTGTGCTTGCTGCACAGAAGTACATGGCTGAATCTCCAGGCTGTGTGGCTGTGATGTGCAGGGAGAAGTGTTTGGCTTTCTTATCCAGTAAAATGGTGAATCTTTGGTTTTCCTTTCTGTCCACATTTGCACGAATATCTATCACATGGTCGGGACCCTTTCCAGCTTCTTGCTTGTACCAGGGGAAGTAGTCTGAGGCACTGGCTGTGTAAGTGCAGTTGATGACAGGGCTGTCTCCCTCCTGGACACTCAGAGAGGAAGGATGCTGCTCCACCTGCTCACCTTGGCTCTCACCTACACAGAAAGAAAACCAGAAAGGAGGAGGGCAGTCAGGCAGTACTCTGCTGAATTCTCTTTGTCTACAATAACTAGAGGAAACTGTATAAAATGGATTTCCCATGGATGTCTAAGAAATATCCCCAAAATATTTTCTCTTGGCCCCAAATCTTCAACTCACCATGCATCCACAGCCACAGGAATAGGAAGATGGTTTGAATGGAAGTCTTCATTGCTCTTCCTGCCTGGAATTGATGTAGACTTACAATCTGTTGCCAAGCAAGCTATTTATTTTTCCAGGTTTTTCCCTTTTCTCTAGCAGTTATAGTAGCTTCCTGTACTATCTCTAACCAGCTAATAAGAAAACAACTGCTTCTGCTCTCACCTATTCCTTCAGAATACAGTGAAATGATCTTGCTATGCATTATTTGCCAGCTGAGGTTTACTGCCATCTTGTGGCCACATCTCTGATTACTGAATGCTGTGATAAGTATGTAGAAATTGGGGTTGGTATTTTGCATATTACTGAGTCATCATTAGTAAACTGGGGAGCGTACATACTCTTGGTGCAGTTGAACAATGAGCTTGGTAAAAAAAACTTAAAATCAGAATGTCACTGTAATTATCCTTATGAATGAAGGGAAGAAAACCTTTAACTTTCAGTCAATATCATAATTTTTCTGGACACTGGAGGGTTAAGTAGGGAAAGGGGGTGGGAGAGTATGGCAAAAAGGAGAGGTTGATAGAGGGACAGCTAACCCAAAATATGTTTGAAAATTGTGTGTGTGTGTGTGTGTGTGTGTGTGTGTGCAAGAGAGAGAGAGAGAGAGACAGAGAGAGACAGAGAGAGAGAGAGAGAGAGAGAGAGAGAGAGAGAGAGACAGAGAAAGACAGACAAGAGAGAGAGAGAGAGAATTATTCTACACAAGGCATAATACCTCTCATAGAAGCAGTAGATTGCCAAATAAAAAGCCTAGTAGCATCTCTAGAGATGTTGGTCTGAGACAGTCATAAAGACCCTGAAGCAAAGTAACCTATTGCCATTGCTCTTGGTTACCCACCAGAACTTGATGGCAGGACCACATTGCTGAAGACACCACACACTTTGGCCACAGGACTTAGAGCAATCAAGCCAGTGTGAATCAGGGAACTTCCTCTGTACTGGCTACATTTTATTTCACACACACACACACACACACACACACACACACACACACACACATCCCCTCCCCCAATATCCTGCCTTCTCATTTCTCCCCTTCCACATTCGCTTTAGTGCCTTTTATATCTCAGACAGTCTTGCTTATATTTTCATGTCTTACATACTATTATATGATTTATTGCAATGTTTCAGGTCCACAAACAAGAGAAAAACATGTGACATTGGCATGCGTCTCTCTGAAACTCACTTTATTCGCTTTCTATGGTAATCTCCAGTTACAACCATCTTCCTGCAAGTGTCATAACTCTTTTCTTCTCTGTGGATGAAATAATTCCATTGTGTGAGTATGCCCCAGTCTGTCTCCTGTTCCTCTGTTTATCTGAGATTTGTTAACTTCGAGTCTCGGGGACGAATTCAAAGAAATGTACCTGGCCTCATAGTATATCTAGTTTTAGTTTTTGTTGCTGAATTTTA
This sequence comes from Acomys russatus, assembly GCF_903995435.1. Classification (NCBI taxonomy): domain Eukaryota; kingdom Metazoa; phylum Chordata; class Mammalia; order Rodentia; family Muridae; genus Acomys; species Acomys russatus. The sequence goes on along the minus strand of NC_067139.1, from coordinate 82,584,977 downwards.
TTTTATTTATTTATTTTTTTTGTAAAATCCCCGTTCTGATTGCCATATGAAAAACATTTCTTAAAACAAATGTGAACAAGAAATGCAGAGGATATTTGAAAGTCATATCTCAAGCTCTGCTCTTCAAGAATTTTCTTTGCAGTAACCACACTTGAGACATCATTAATAATCAAACAATCATGTGTTTGTCATAAAGATAGCTATAATAAAACACACAGATCCAATCTCTGTGTGAAAGAGACAAGGTAATGGATCCTTAAATTGTTTGTACTCCAAAATTAGAAAAAAAAATGAGTCAGACATTTCACAGAGAAATCTGACTTGCTTTGAGAAATAGTAGTTGTATGATGGGGTATCTTTTGGGTATGTGCTAAGGAGTGGTATAACTGGGCCTTGAGGTCAATATATTCCTAATTTTCTGAGAAACCTCCAGATTGATTTCTAATGTGGCTAACCCAATTCTTAATCACTTATTGTTATAATCATAAGTTAATGCCTGTCTCAAGTCTCATAAGAGAATCTCTTATTTGAGGTAAATAGGAATTAACACTGAGACCCACAACCAGCCAATATACAGACAATAAGAGACTATGAAAAGAGCCGATTATATGGGGCATTTATATCACATCCCACTTTCCAAGGTTAAGGAATTATTGCAGAAGCAAACATGGGAAAGTTATCAGTAGAGTTTGTGGATGGCTATGAAGTGTTTTCTAGACACAGTGGGGCAGTTGTACATGTGAACCCAGAGTGGTTGTGACAGTGTTCACAAGACCTGTGCAAGTTCAAATCAGATAAATTATTCAGCATGGAGACTGATAAAGCCATATATTGCTGGTCACATATAATAGTATCTTCTATCTTTTTTTCTACTTATGTATCTTAATTTTTATAGTTTTCTTTTCATCTGTTTATTCTCTTTCCTTGTACTCTCTGGGAAAATATTGGGCATCTGAAGTATTTAAATGCTTTCCTGGCCTGTGAAAATGAGAGATTTTACTTTAAAATATAAAAGTTTCCAAACTCCATATACCCAGGAGGTAAAATGGAAGTTGATAGAGAATCTGGTTATAAGAGGGGGGAGGGGAATCGTGTTCTCAGTATTGTATAATCGCCTTGTTTTTATTACTTCTCATTTGTGCACAGTAACTAGAGTTTATCAGCCAACCTGACAAACTCTAAATTCTATCAGATATGAATATCAGGTATGTAGTATCCCTCAACAAGCCACTGAGACTGATTTTTAAAAATTAACTCAAAAGAAGAAACACTAAAGGACATTAAAAAGTTTTATGAAATATTTTAGAATAATCTATGGAAAGGAAAAAGAATAATATGGACTGTAAATTCACCTATTTATACAATTATATATGAACACAAATATAACTTATACAACTTAAAAGTGTTCTTCTAAGAACAAAAATATGTATTTCCTTAAATATCCAATGGAAATAAGGCATCTTGCAATGCAACAGAAGACAGACTGAAAAAAGAAAACAAATCATCAAGGGCATCAAGAACACCAAAAGTTTAGAATTGAATACAGACATGTTAATATAAGTAAGCAAAATATGCATAAATTAACTTCAATAAAAATTTTTGCCTCCTGATATTTGAGAAAAAAAAAAACAGAAGAAAAACTGAATGCATTGAATGGTGTTTGTGCCAGTGTTTCGTCAACTTAACATAGAACAGAATCACCTTGAAAATGAGACATCAATTGAGGAAATATCTATATTGGACAGGCCTATAGGAATGTCTGTAGAGAATTCTTTTGATTGTTGCTTGATGTCTACTGTAGATGATGCAACCTTTACGCAGCTCTCCCTGGCTTACAAAAGAAAGCAAGGGGAAGCAAGCCAGTAAACAGCATTCTTCCATCTTCAGTTCCTATTTCCACAAAGGATTGTAAGCTGTAAGATGAAATAAGCATTTTTTTTTCTATTCAAGTTGCTTTTGATCATAGTGTTTATCATACAATAGAAAGAAAACAAGAAAAGAAATTGGTACCAGAAACTAGATGTTGCTATAATGAAAGTTGCTTTGTAGATTGTTAGAAAAAAATTTGGAGCTCTGGGCTAGAAAAGCCATTTAGTACTCAGAACTTAATGGGCTCTTATGCGATGTTGGAAGATAAGGATGCTGAAAAATGCAAAGGCTGGAATTCTGCCATGTGCACTATCAGAGTAAAATAAAGATGCAATCAGGACTATTTGTGTTGCATATTTGAATTAAGTAATAAATGCGAATTAGATAGAGCTGAAAAAAATCTACTGTGCAAATAAGAAACAGTATGACTGAGTAAAAGTCTTCTCTGAAGTATTTTCACAGATCATGCTACAGCAGAACTTGGCAAAAAAAAATTGTACAAATACTTCCCACATGGCACTTATTTTGTTGGTGTGTGTTAAGGGGCCATGAAGAGGCTGCTGAGGCTAGATGTTGTGTGACAGGGTCAGAATCTGCATGAAGAGAGGCTGTTGGTGAAGGTGCAGCCTCAGTTGCAGTGGGGACGATAGCAAATGAAAGATGCCAGGACCATGAAGTCGTCACTAAGAACACAGGCAGGTGTGGATTGGAGCCAGACTGAACCTATGAGATAAGCTGTTTATGCTGCAGAAGGCAGAACTGAAGAAGTGGGCTTGCCCAACACCTTTGGAAGCAAAAATATTATGAGTGAGTCCTAATCATTGGACCCTGAACTATTTATCCTTTTGTGTTTTTGTTCTACATTTATATAATTGTAACTATGACCTAGTTCTTCATTCTTAGAATAAGAAGACCCTGTATATATGTACCAGATGTGTAGCTTGGACTTCATGTGGTTCCCCCAAATACTGAAGCAGGAGCCTTCTCTGACTCTGATGCCTCCCTTTGGAACCTTTTCTCCCAGCTAGATTGTCCTGTCTGGCTTCAGTGGGATAGAATATGCCTAGTCCTACTGTGACTTAATATGCCAGGGTGGGTTGTTAATCATGGGCCACCTCCTTTTTCTCTGAGAAAAAGGAGAAGGGAGAAATGATGGGAGAGGTGTGGGAGGGGGGAGATTGGGAGGCGAGGAGGAGGACTCCAATCAGAGTGTAAAGTTAATTAATTAATGGAAGAATAAAATTCAAAATAAGAAAGGTATTTTTTTAAGTACAATTGAATATCCAAGATGGCAGTGCTGAACACGTCATGTGTGATCAACAGAACAGTACCTATGCACAAATTTAGCCCTACAGAAATTACTAGAAGGAAAACTCCAACCCAAGGAGGCTAACAACACCCAAGAAAACACAGGAAACAGATAACTTCACCTTACCAAATCAAAAATTAAACAAGCACATAAATGCACTATCACAACCCACATCACAATAAAAAGACCTAACAATCATTTGTCATTAATCTCTTTCAACATCAATGATCTCGACTCTCTAATAAAGAGACACAGAGTAAGGGAATGGGTGCATAACCAGGATCCAACATTCTCCTGCATACACGAAACACACCTCAGTCACAAAGATAGACATTACCTGTGAAGAAAGGGCTGGAAGAAGGCCTTCCAAGTAAATGGACACAAGAAGAAAGACGGAGTAGCCTTTCTAATATCTAATAAAATAGACTTTCAACCAAACTTAGTCAAAAGAAATGAGGAAGGACACTGCAGATTCATCAATGGAAAACTCAACCAAGATGACATCACAATTCTGAACATCTATCCCCCAAATACAAGGTCACCCACATTTGTAAAATAAACATTAATAAAGCTTAAACTACACATCGATCCCTACACATTAATAGTGAGAGAACTCAACACCCCCCTCTCACCAAAGGATATTTCAACAAAACAGAAGCTACACTGAGAAATAATGACAGGAACAAATGTCATGAGCACAATACAATCCCATGAACAACATGAGTAAAGCTCAGAGGGTTAGAATTACTGGGAATGATGAATATGCTTCATTCAACAAGAGATTTTGTATTAGGAAATCACAAATTCAGCCTAGTATGGTGGTTCATGCTTATAACTCTAGCTCACTGGAGGTACAGGTGAGAAGAAGGCAAAGCCAACCTCAGCTTCACAAGATGATCAAGGCCAGCCTGTGTACAGCATGGTCTAGTGCTCCATACTGGATTGTTAGTTATTTTGCTCCCTGAGGTCTGCTTGCTGTCTCTTAGAAGCAAAATATCACATACCACAAATGTTGCTGGATAGCTTTGCCTCCAAAATTATCCCCGATTGGCTAAATAAAAGGCCCACATACCTGGGCAGGGTGGAAGTAAGAGGCAGAGCTAAGGACTTCAGGCTTTGAGGACAGAAATATCAGGCAAAGGAGAGAAACTGGAGAAAATGGAATATGATTCACCGTGGGATACATAAAGAACCACATGGCCCCGAGGAGGAAGTCTGCAGATCAGCGTAGAGAGAAACATCCTATGTGGAAATCAAAAGCAAGTACGTATGGAATTATGCATGGGAACTCGCCAAGATAGGAATTATTAGAGCAATTGGCATGTGATGTGGAGCTTGGAGGTACTAAGTTAGTTTGGTAGTATCTGCCCACCTCCGGGTGAAATAAGGCTTATCTAAAATCTATCAGGTGTCTGTATCTTTTATTAAGATGGTAGTGGGTTAATAATTATGGGCTCTTAATAAGCTTATTTAATTTCTGCAACAAGCCTGAAATCCCAGCTCACAAAACAAAACAAAACAAAAAAAGGGAATGACTGTTGTGTGTGTGACTGCTTTCAAGCTCTCTGATTAAGCCTAAAGTGTGTCATCATTCCTTCCTGTTCTCCTAAAGCATTCTTGGTGTTAATTTGTATGGTTTTATACTGCAACAATGCCTGGATGTGTGGTGAATATCAGCAATTACGAAATGCCCACATGCCCATGGTCCCTAAACCAGGCATCGCAGACACACTCAGCAGCCAGTCCCCTGCTTCTCAGAGTTTGTGTTCAGCTCCCCCTGCAGTGTCTGCCACTGTGTCACTCAGAGCACAGTAGTACACAGCTGTGTCTGACTCTTGCACCGAGGCTTTCTGCAGGTGGAAGGAGGTGGTCTCTTTATCATATGTGGCTTCAAATCCTCTGCTGCTTCCCTTATCATTGGCCTTTGAGACTCTAAAGAGGAGCTGAGGACCTTCTCCCAGATACTGCACATACCAGAACAGGGCTGGGTACTGTTTGGTTTCATAGGAACAGTTAACAGTCAGAGAAGTTCCTTCAGGGAGTGTCATTTGGCCTTCTGTCTGAGTCACGGAGTCTCCATTGCTTTCTCCTAAAAAAAAAAAAAAGTGAAATTAACATCAATTCAGTGTAGCAATGACCTGTATTCTGACTTATAGGGAAAATTGCTGTTAAATTTTGAATCAATATCATTAAACAAGATAGAAGCTCAATGTGGCTTTTCACTTACCAAGCACTAGGAAGAGTACAACCACCAGTCTAGGGAAAGAGCTCATTTTCTGAGGCACTGGAGTGTGTGGATCTTAATCTCTTAAAGGTAGGAAAGGTTAAGGCTGTAGTGAAAGGATGAATTGTGAATGTGGGCTCAGAATCAAACAGGAAATGAGTGTGTGTTAGGTAGATACCAAACCCCCACACATACACATGTGGTAATTTCCTAACCTCAGAGCATTGTTGACCTATATTCTCAAAATTCAATGATAGAGTGCCATTCTCAGCTCTTTTATCTTGCCTAAGACACCTTGTAGCTATTGGATAATATTTCTGTAGTTCTAAATAGTAGTTGTGACAGGCTTAATTACACCTTGTATGCTGTCTTACATGGGCATGCCATTCCACACCATTTCTCTTTTTTCTTGGTTTGTTTATTTGGTTGGTTGGTTGGTTGGTTTTAGTTTATCAAAATAGGGTTTTTCTTGCTGTACTGGCTGTCCTGGACTCACTTTGTAGACCAGGATTGCCTAAACTCACACAGATATGCCTGCTTCTACCTCCCGAGTGATGGGATAAAAGGTGTAGCAAGTTTGGGACATACAATAATCTGTGGTTCTCCTATCCCTTGGGGGAGGTCTGTTGGTCAGCAGTTCACCAAGGTAGGTGGACCAGAAGAAGAGATGCATGGCCTGGAAGGCCATAAGCATGATGAAGATCAAATACTATCTTCTACTACTACAAACACAGTATCTAACTATCCTATAGGTTCAGGGAGGGGGGAGCTAGCAGGGAGTTGTGTCAAAGGCCATATATCAAACATGTTTAGGGGCATCTATGTCTAAAGACACTCTCCAGATGATGTCAGGAAGAGAGTAAAGAGGCCCTGCTGGGGAGAGGGAGTCTTGCATCTAATGCAGAGCTCAGAGTGGCTATAAGAACCCAGAGGACTGTAACTTCAAACAGTTGGCTCCTTCCAACAGTAATCCACCGGGAAAATAGCACAAGCAAGGAATGTTAGCACATCTTGAACCACTACCAAACTACTTGAGAGGAAAGAAACAAACTTTTCCACTATGTTATTCCCAAGCTTGAACAAATGACATAAACCTCAAAGATAGCTAATAAATATTTCTTAATTTAATAAATTAATGTTGTTTAGCATTGTCACTACTTATAATAGCAATTGTTTCACATCTGAAACATTTTTCATAAGAAATTCAACTTAATAAAACTTTTACAAATAAAACTGACAATTTTCTTGTAGGGTTCTGGGCCCAGGGGTTCTGCCCAAACTATGGCACCAGCCAAGGACAATATATGCACTAAACTTCAAAGGCCTACCCAGATCTAGCCAATGGACAGGACTTCTCCACAGTTGAGTGGAGAGTGGGGTCTGACTTTCACATGACTCTGGAGCCCCATATTTGACCATGTCCCCTGGATGGGGAGGCCTGGTGGCACTCAGAGGAAGGATCGCAGGCTACCAAGAAGAGACTTGAGACCCTATGAGCATATACAGGGGGAGGAGGTCCCCCCAGTCACAGTCATTGGGGAGAGGAGTAACAGGAAAATGGGATGGAGGGAGGAATTGGAGGATACAATTGATGGGATAACAATTGAGATATAATATGAATAAATCAATAAAATATATTTTTTAAAACTGACAATTTTATATTACATGTATATGACAGAAACATTTTAAATAGTATAGAGTAGATTACCTAGACTATCATGCACATGGTCTTGGGGTGAATCTCCATCACTTCTAAGATTGTAATAATAAACCCCATGGTTTTCTCCATGGCAATGCTCCCTATAGACTCAGATGTTTCAATGCTTGGTTCCCAGTTGGTAAAACTGGGAAGCATGAGAAGTATCATCTTGTTTTGAGGTTTCAAAAGACTCAGATCATTCCCAATGTCACTTTCTCTAAGTGTTTGTGTCTCAAGATGTGTGCTCTCAGCAATTGCTCCAGTATCGAGCACCCCTGCCTGCTGCCATGCTTCCTATCATTACGACCATGGACTCTATCCCTGAGGAACTATAGTTTCTTCTATAAGTTGCCTAGGCCATGTCAACCCTTCACAAAAATATAAAATTAACTCAGACTAACACACATAATTCACATTACTAGAGAAATATAGAAATTAAAGATTTTGAATACCTATTCATTCAGTGAAATACCCTACCCCTGTCATATGATTGGCCTGTGTGAACCAAGAAGATTCTTCATCATGTGTAGCTTCAGATCTGTTGTTGTTTTGATACTGTGTCTTCCATAAATTTCTTTCCTCAGTTGTGCTTTCTATATCTTTACCTGTCATTATTTTCAAAACCAATATATTTTCTTAAAGTTATAGTTAGTGAGGAGTGACTCCTCCCAGAGTGAGACTTTTTCTAAAGAGACTGAAGATTGAGCTTAAATTCTCTCTGTGGGAAGAGGTACAAATGGCATATCTATGGATGAGCAGTATGCTCTTAGCAGCAGAGCCACTCTCCATCCCACACAGCTTTTGAAGTGTGAATTCACTGAGGAATGGTTATTATTATAGATTCCATAAGACTCTCCAGAGGATCTGAATTCAGTTCCCAACACCTATATCAGGTGGGTCACAACTAGGAAACCAAGAGCCAGGGAGATCCAATGTCCTTAACCTCTCAATACACATGCAGTCATTAACACACACACGCACACGTGCGCGCTCGCGCGCACGCACACACACGCATACACAGGAACACGCACTCCTATGCACACAGTTTTAAAACATGTTTTAATTGTGTATTCCAATATAAAGTTCTAGTTCCATCTGTAGTTTTTGTCACCACAGGTCTCTTTTTGCAGTAACTAGAGAGCCCTACTGCTTGATGCAAAATCTACAACTGCTCATGTGCGGACATAGTCATAATGCTTCTTAACTGAACAACTGAATATAGTAGGCAAATGAAGACTTGGCATACTTCATAGGAGGCTAAGGTTTGTGTGTGTGTGTGTGTGTGTGTGTGTGTGTGTGTGTGTGTAATGAGAGTTTTAGTGTCTTTAATAATTCAGTTATGTTATGTAAATATGTTTTTGTTTTAATCCCAGATGTGGGATATGGGGCTGATTCAGATTGTCCACAGCAGCCAACTATTTGCCTCCTGTGGACTCTGAGAAAGGATCCTTGGCAGCTGAAGATAATTTAATTATGAGGACTCTGGAGTTGGAAAAAATATCAGAATCCAGAGAGAGGCAGGAGCTCTAGGAAAGAAGAAGAGTGGTGCTATCCCTGCTCCTCCTGGTTGCTGTTATTGCAGTTTGAGAAGAAGTTGGAGAGATCCTAAAGAAGAAGGTAGGACTTAGCCCAAGGAACCCAATGACCCTAACCAGCAGGAAGTAGCTACAGAGAACTATGCCCCTTTCCCACCAACCTTCTTTCTCTCTTATTTGGTGTTAGGATGTTGGAAGGCATTTGGCGAAGCATGGAGCATCTTGTGGAAAAGTCAGAGGATGGACAAAAGAGCCTGGAAGGGACAGGAGCTTCACAAGATGACCAACACTTGACATACGGACTTGGGGTAGAGAAGAAAGGAACAGATATGTAAGAAATAAAATAGGTTACAAAAAGGCAGCAAACACAGTGATTCTTAATTTTCTGAATTGCTCCACTGTCAACTAGAAAACTATGTACTTCTAAGTACAAAGTAACATTGCACAACATTTAGGAGGCAGACAGGAGGCACCAGCTATTGTCATCCAAAGATCATCATTGGACAGGGATGATGAAAGATCCAGGGAACTGTGTGCTTTCATATTGTTCTTCTTTTTCTCTCTCACTCTGTAAAAGTACATAAACGATACCACAGTTCATAAATGGCCATCACAGCAATACACCTCAGATGCTAACAGTAACCTATCACAAAAGCAGAAACCAGAATCGTGATAAATTCATCACAAATAACAGTAATTACAATTATGTAATCTTTAAGGATGTGTCATTACCACATTTGTTCTATACAAGATTCTTACTTAAAGGACAGCCATGCTAGGCTCCTGTCCCTTGGGTCTTCCTTGTTCCATATCTTCTTTGGGTCTGTGAATTGTAGTATGTTTATCCTGTACTATATAGCAAAAATTTGCTTATATGTGAGTCCATACTTTGTCTGTCTCAGCAGAGGATCCAAACAGATGCAGAGACACACAGCTAAATATTGAGAGAAGCATAGAGTCTTGTGGGGAAAAAAATGAGCGGATAGATAGAAGGACTTTGAGGTGACAGGGGCTTCGTGAGAAGACTAACAGAGCCCACTAAGCAGGATCCAGAGGGGCTTGTGGAGACTGAAGCACCAAAGGACCATGCATAGACTAGACTTAAGTCCCTACACAGATGTAGCAGTTGGGCAACTTAAGTTTCAGCGGGTCCCCTAGTAATGAGAGTGGGGGCTGCCTCTGACATGGACTCAGTTTTTTGTTCACTCCCCACAGGCAGGACTGAGTCACCAAACCACAGGGTTAAAAGACATTCTCAGTCCTGATGAGTCCGGATGAGTTTGGTTTGGGAGGCTCCCCTTTTCTGAGGGATAAGGGGAGTAAGAAGAAGGAGAAAAGGAAGGAGGACATACAATCTGGATGTAAAGTGAATACATAAATTATTTAATAAAAATGATTATTCCACCTAGCCATAAAAAATTTAATCCTACAGACTCTTTCTGTTTATTTGCCTCTGAGAGCCACCTCTATGTTAAATCTTTTCACTGAGTTAGTCTAATATTCAATGTTAAAATGGGCCTTTGAGTACAAATGGTTTAATTAGAGAAATATAGGCAACAATGAAGAGTGAGCATAAGGAGATGAGGGCACGGTGGCTCTTTCACACTGTTCACAAGAATGAAAATGAACACTGTCAAGAGCAGCTTTGCAACCACAAGTAATTTTTATTATTCATTCATTTACTAATCTTGTATTATTCCTTGTAATTTTATGTGTTCATTTATATATGTGTGTGTGTGTGCACATACAAAGTGCATGTAATGATCAGAAGACAATTTGTGGTAGTTGCTTCTCTCCATCCACCATATGGATTCCAGGGTTTAAAGTAGGGCTTTTGGGGTTGGTGACAAACACTCTCTCTCAGTCACCTTGATGGAACTAACAGGGAAATGTTTAAAAGTGCAAATCTTATAAGAGAGCAAATCTCTGAATGTGTGAGGCTGTGCTCTACACCTATAAAAAAGGAAATAGCTAAAGTTACGTTCCTTGTAGGTTTTCTATAATAAAACCATGGAAATCTTCCTTAAACAAGGGGTTAAAAATATTTCCTCCTGCAAGAAGAAATCAGGGCAACTTTCTAACGTTCTTCTAGAAAACCAATAAGGATAAAGGCTAACTGTATTACTCCAAACATTGCTATAGCAACATGATTCTGATTCATAATATGTATCTGAATTGTAAAAGAATTGCGGATAGGAAAACTTGAAAGTTATATCCTAGTGACCTTTGTAACTATAATGATGAGTACTGATTCTATTTGTGGCATGCTTCTTCTAAGTCTGGGAGGTCTGTTTGGTCTTAATCCCTCATAGTTGAGCACTTGACTTGGGAGAAGAGGTGGCAAGGGCTGATAAAGGAGGACTGTCCTGTACAGAGACCACCTTGAAAACATGATTGCTGGTGGTCTCCTGATCTTTGGGAACTGTCGGCACATTGCTGTTGTGAACTGTGTAAAGTTTACCCTTGTTTATTCAAATGCTGATTTCTCTATCCCACTATATGGTTTCAGCCCAGACCTGGCATTCTGTTTATAGTAAGATTCTCCTGTCTCAGGTTTGTGTCAATATGTTCATCATTTGTTCTCTGCTTTCCCCGTAAAACTGGCCAGCCAGTGGCTGGGCATCAGAGAGAATAGGGTGGGACATCTGCTTCCAGAAAGGGGAGGGGAGAAGGAGGTGATTCAGGCTACAGGGATCAGAGGTCCAGAAGGCATGATGAGAAGAGCCAATTCCAGAGAAAATTATAAATACAAATGTTGGGGATTTTGGCTGGGAGGAAAATAGACTAGTTTGGAGATTTATGGTGCAATGACAAATGCTCAGTATTTTGTTCAGCTTATTCAAATAAACCATAGTCCTTGAGTGTTGTAAATTGGAGAACTATCTGCTTCAAGAGTAAATGCCACTGTATTAATTTCCTAGAACATTGCATATTAATTCATTGAATGGCACCCCTGACTTCTGACCGAGACTGTGATTGTCTGCCAGAACAGCCCTGACTAAATGCCCATAGAAGTGACATATCACATATTTCTGAACTGAGATGATGCACAGCAATTAAAACATTGAAATAGATTATTACAAATTTTCAGTGTCTCCAATATATTTTGGTGAAAACAGCACACTTCACAATCAGGTATACAGTGTTTTATTATGACATATGTTTTTAAAACACAGAGCTACACACTGGTAACACACACACACAAACACACACATATATATATATATATACATACACACACACACACACAATACCAACTTGGGAAACACAGTTCATAAGTTTTCTTGTCAGCATGAAAGGGAATAGCATTGAGGATTAAAAAAGAAAAATGTCAAATTTATTGGCAAATGTTTTCCATTTTAATTGAAACTTTATATTTTAGAATATACATGTAGAATATATTTGGAATATACGTTAAGGAAGCAATCCTGTCTCAGGAATAATCTCATGCTTTTATCCTGCTATGTAACTTTTCCTGGAAGCCAATGCCCGAATGTCTATATACCTCAGTTATGGCCCCAGGGACAGGCGAAAGTAACAGTTCCAGAAAAGTCCAAGCAGGGACAGACCAAAGTAACAGTTCCAGAGAAGTCCAACTCATGTTTATATCAGTTCCTTACAGGAGCATGGATGATCTAAAGTCACTCTGCTGCAGTACCTTCCCCATAGCGGTATGTGTTTGTGCTCAGCTCCCCCTGCAGCCCCAGACACTGTGCGCTCAGAGCACAAAAGTACACAGCCGAGTCGCTCCAGTGCACAGGGCCTTTCCTCAGGTGGAAGGAAGAGTCGCTCTTGCTAAACTCAGCCTCAAAGCCGTTCAAGCCCTGAACCACTGTGTCTCCTGAATAGTACTTGAGGAGAAACTGGAGGCCATGGCCATGGTGCTCGACATACCAGAACAGGCGAGGGGCTCCAGTATAGGAGTAGTTGCATCTCAGTTCCATTGAGTCTCCTTCGAAGACAGTGACATGAGCATCAGGCTGGGTAACTGACTGTGTTTGGACGGCTCCTGAAAAAAAAATCAGTAAATGTGATGGAGACTTCATGATGAAAAATAACTTTACTGAAATTCAAGTGAGAACAACCATGAATCGTGTGCATCTACAAGCAATAAGAATATTTTACTCACCCAGGAAAAAATGTATCCCCAGGAATAAGGTGAGAACCCGTAGCATGGCTGGACACTGTAAACACCTCTGGTGCCTCTCTGGAAAAGCTTGGCTCATGAAGGAAAGTGGCTGTGGTTCCCAGATCTTAGAGACAGGTAGCACAAGGTTGACAAGACACACCCATTGTTTAGGTAAGATTCTAAAGGAATAGAAAGCCTGCAGAAGCGGTCCTGGCCCTGACTTTCTGGACTCTGATTGTCTTCAGTGGTCAGATGCTCTGCAAGATGCAGGGAAGTGCTGAGTTGAAGGTGGAGATCAAGTGCAGAAATGAAGACACCTGTTCTGAGCAACATCGCCCTCTGGCGTCCACTGCAGAATGAACATCTTTTCCCCTTTCTTTCTTTCTTTCTTTCTTTCTTTCTTTCTTTCTTTCTTTCTTTCCTTCTTTCTTTCTTTCTTGCATTTTCTTGTCTTTTGTTTGTTTGTTTTCTTCTTCTTTTTACTCATTTATTAATCTAATCTCTTTTATTTTAATTTTATTAGTTTATTCAGATTACATCGCAATTGTTATCCCATCACTTGTATCCTACCGCTCCTCCCTCCCTCCTACTTTCACCCTATTCCCCTCCCCTAGGTCTAAGACCAAGAGGGACCTCTTCCCTCACTATATGGTCATAGGCTATCAAGTCTCATCTTGGTAGCCTCCTTATTCTTTCTATGAGTGCCATCAGGTCTCCCCACCAAGTGGAGGTGGTCAAATACAGAGCACTAGAATTCATGTCAAAGTCAGTCCCCACTCTCCACATAACTGGGGAGAATGTCCTGTCCATTGGGTAGATCAGAGTAGGGGTTCTATGTTTACTACTTGTATTGCCCTCAGTTAGTGCAATAGTTTGAGCAGAACCCCCAGGCCCTGCTCCATCCATAATGATGTTCTTCTTGTAGGTTTCTGGGACCCTCTGGGTCCTTCTATTTCCCCATCTCCTATATTTCTCTTCCTAGAGTCTCAGTAGGATGTCCTCACATCTATCCCAATCCCACGGTAAGTGAAGACTTTTGTGAGATGTGCCTTTGGGGCTAGTACCCAATTATGAGTGAGTATATACCATGTGAGTCTTTCGGCTTCTGGGTTAACTCACTCAGTATGACCATCTCTAGTCCCATCCATTTGTCCACAAATTTCATAAATTCCTGGTTTTTAATAGCTGAGTAGTATTCCATTGTGTAAATGCACTACAGTTTCTATATGCATTCTTCAACTGAGGGACATTTAGGCTGTTTCCAGGTTCTGGCATTTATGAATAAGGCTGATATGAACATGGTTGAGCATATGTCCTTGTTGTGTGGTGGAGCATATTCTGGGTATATTCCAAGGAGTAGAATAGCTAGGTCTTGAGGAAGCCATATTCTCAGTTTTCTGAGAAAGCACCAGATAGATTTCCAAAGTGGCTGTACAAGTTTGCATTCCCACCAGCAATGAAGAAGTGTTCCTCTTTCTCCACATCCTCACTAGCATGTGGTGTCACTTGAATTTTTGATCTTAGCCATTTTAAGGAGTGTAAGATGGAATCTCAGAGTTGTTTCAATTTGCATTTCTCTGATGACTAAAGAGGTTGAGCATTTCTTTAAGTGTTTCTCAGCCATTTGATATTCCTCTGTTGAGAATTCTCTGTTTAGTTCTGAGCCCCATTTCTCAATTGGGTTATTTGGTTTGGTGGTGTTTAATTTCTTTATCATCTCCCTAGATATAGAAAAAGCATTTGACAAAATGCAACACCCATTCATCTTTAAAGTTTTGGAGAGATTGGGAATAAAAGGCACATACCTAAACATAATAAGGGCTATGTATAGCAAGGCAATAGCCAACATCAAATTAAATGGAGAGATACTCAAGGAAATTCCTCTAAAATCGGGGACCAGGCAGGCTGTCCATTTTCTCCATATATAGTCAATATAGTTCTTGAAGGTCTAGCCAGAGCAATAAGACTCAAAAGGAGATCAAAGGGATCCAATGGGAAAGGAGGAAGTGAAATTATCCCTATTTGAAGATGATATGATAGGGTACATAAGTGACCCCCAAAATTCCACCAGAGAACTCCTACAGTTGATCAGCACATTCAGAAAATTGGCTGGATAAAAAACTAACTCAGAAACATCAGTAGCCTGCCTATATTCAAATGACAATCATGCAGAGGAAAAAATTAGGAAAACCACACCCTTCACATTAGCCACAAGCAATATAAAACATCTAGGAGTTACTCTAACCAAGCAAGTGAAGGGCTTCTTTGAAAAAAAAAAAAAACTTTAAATCTCCGAAGAAAGAGATTAAGAAATTGAAGACGACATGAGAAGATGAAAGGATCTCCCTTGTTCATGGATTGGTAGAATTAACATAGTAAAAATGGCGATCTTACCAAAATCAATTTACAGATTCAGTGCAATCTCTATCAAAATACCTACAAAATATTTTAAAGACATTGAAACATCAATTCTCAACATTATATGGAAAAACAAAAAACTCAAAATGGCTAAAACAATCCTATACAATAAAAAAAAATCCTCTGGAGGAATCTCCATACAAGATCTCATACTGTATTATAGAGCAATAGTAGTTAAAACAACATAGTACTGACCAGCCAAGGAGAATACAGGCAGTAAGCTTCGAACTCCTACCAAGACCTAGCCGATGAACAGGATATTCTCCACCTTTGAGTGGAGAGTGAGATCTGACTCTCACACGAACTCTGGTGCCCCTTTTCTGACTATGTCCCATGGATGGGGAGACCTGGTGGCACTCAGAGGAAGGATAGCTAGTTACCAAGAAGAGACTCGATATTCTAAGAGCATATATAGGGGGAGGAGGTCTCCCTCAATCACAGACATAGGGGAGGGGAGAAGGGGGAAGTGGGAGGGAGGGAAGAATGGGAAGAAACAGGGGAAGGGCTCACAATCGAGATGTAATATGAATAAATTAATAAAATTTTAAAAAAACAACATGGTACTGGTACAGCAATACGGTGGTTGATCAGTGGAATCAAATCAAAACCCAGAGATGAATCCACACACATATGGTCACTTGATTTTCAACAAAGAAGCCAAATATATTCCATGGAAAATGATAGTGTTTTCAACAAATGCTGCTGGTCTAGCTGGATGTCTACGTGTAGAAAAATGCAACGGGACCCATATTAATCACCATGCACAAAAATCAAGTCCAAGTGAATTAAAGATCTCAACTGATTTTCTTCTAAATCAGTTAGAAGAAAAAGTGGGGAGGAGCTTGGAACACATTGGCACAGGAGACAACTTCCTGAACAGAATGCTCAGGCCTTAAGGTCAACTGTTAACAAATGGGACCTCATGAAGCTGAGAAGCTTCTATTAAGCAGGAGACACTGTCAACAGAACAAAGTGACATCCTACAGACTGGGAAACGATCTTTATCAGCCCTACACCTCATAAAGGTCTAAATCCAAAATATAAAATTTAATCTCTTTCTAGCCTGATCCCAGCATCTCCCAGTCCTGCCCTCATGTCCCTCTCCCCCCATTCCCCCTCTCCTTTTTCTCAGAGAAGGCCCACAGAGTGTATCAATCCACCCAGGCCCCTCAAGCCACAGCAGGACTAAGAGCTTCCTCTTCCTCTGGAACCTGACAAGGCAGCACAGCTAGGCAGGAGGGATCCAGGAACAGACAACAGAGTCAGAGACAGTCCCCATCCCCATTGATAAGGTATCCACAGATGAAGATTTTTCTGGAGCAAATCAGTGTGTCCTTTCTGTCTAGAGCACAATTCATGTTTCTAAACTAATCTATGTTGCATCAAATCCCAACCTAAAGATAAACAGGCTGTGAATAGTGAAAAGGTAATTTTGTTTAGAAAAAATCATATGATGAAATTATTAAATTTGGTGTCCAATACCACTTGAGTATAAAATCAGTAAACTTCAAGCAGCCTTTCGTAGTCAAAAAACAGAAATTAAATCTTTAAAGTGTGTTTTGTTCAACATGGGAAACCAGAGAAAAATCTGCTTTCCTCATCACTTTATCAAGCATTTTTGTAAACAACCAGAAAAAGGAAATTAGTTTAAAGTTTAGTTTTATCCTTCTTCTCAGATGGCTGTTGGGTCTAAGATCTCTCTCTCTCTCTCTCTCTGTCTCTCTGTCTCTCTCTCTGTCTCTCTCTCTCTCTCTCTCTCTCTCTCTCTCTCTCTCTCTCTCTCTCTCTCTCTCTCTCTCTCTCTCTCTCTCTCTCTCTCTCTCTCTCCCCTCCATTCCCAGTATTTGGGGAGGATCATCTGCTAGGTAATTTCTTAGGGCCCACATCCCTGAAAAAAAAGAGATTATTCCTCCTTTTTTAAATTATTACACTATGTAGAATAAGCTACATGAAACAGAAAATTATCTGATATTAACACATGTTTATTGTTTCCTTGTGCTGGGTATTAGCATGGTATATATCTGTTTTCGTATTTTTATTTTTCGGTCTGTTTTTCAGTAGAAGGGATTTTTGTTTGTTTTTGTTTTTAAAGAATGGTGTGTATTGCATGGTAGTTTTATTCTAACTTTATTTTTCTTCTCTTTTGACTGAAATGTTTTGTTGCCTATATTTAATGTAGCTATTTTAGGCTCTAGCTTGAAACAAAAATAACTTTGGTATTTGCTTTATTTTGGAGGGATTTCATTATTGTTTTGCTCTTACCTTTTACTCTTTACTTCAATATTTCTTTATTTCTGAGTTTTTGGAGTTTTGTGAGATTCTAATACAGACAAGTTTAGTATCAACATTTTGGTTATTATACAAATACCCAATGCCATATGTGATACTCCTCTCTGTAAGTTCTTTGTCAAGAGGGTCCACCCCAATTCTATAGTGTCAAGCTCTGAGTCATACTGTGTCCCTGGCGGGAGGTGCTAAAACCTTGAAAAATCCCAATGAGAACATATTACAAAAAGTCTAGAATAATAACTCCTCATTTGGGTAATCAAGTAGACCCATACATAAAATATAGGATTGGGAGACACATCTGAAGTTGAAGTGAAGTTGATTAATAAAACAAGGTTCACAATATATTTCTGTAGTGAACCTTTCAATTTACATAGCACGTTTCATGAAGGTCCATAGATATTCCTGGCCTAATAAATTTCTTCCTTAGGAAAGTACTAGATTGCAATGCAATATTGGGACATTGGAAGGTACTGTAAAAAGAAAAAAAGAAACACTCTACTGTGTAATCATCCTTAAATGACTCATTTTTCTCCACCAACACTAGTTTCTACTACTCATATGATTTCTGCACTGCAACGAGGAATACAGCAGTAGGCACAATTTCACTTAGCAGGATGAAATGCCCTCCCACCTGCACAGCAATGCCAAGCTTTCTTTCTGTGTATTTTTTTATATCAAGTGTAAGCATACCTAGGAGAGGCACAGATGAAGAAGAGCCAGTCTTCCTGAATCTTTTCTGGCATGACTGCTATACCATGACTTTGACTTCAGTTCAGCGGTGTTTGTGCCTATTATGCTGGGCTTGGTCATAATTTAATACATGAATACCGTAGGGCAGCATTGGAGCCAGAAGAAATATCACAATATTTTACCTGGACACCAGATGGCAGTGCTTCAGTGAAACACCACTTCACGCTCCTCAGGGAGCATACAAGAGATTGATTCTCAGTCAACAAAACTGAATATAGACATTTTCACAGCATACAGGACGGTATTGTACATCTTACCAAGAAATCATGTCTGAGAGCTAAGAGACCTTATGGATAAACCCATTATTTTGCTAAATGAACATAGTAGCAAATTGCATTTTTTCATTTAATTTATTCCTTTCATCCCAGTTCCTCCCTCTCACCTCCCTGCCCCCATTCCCTCCTCTCTTTCTGCTCAGAGAACAGGAGGCCTCCCATGGATATCAACCCTCCTTGGCATATCAAGTTGCAATAGAACTAGGTGCATCTTCTTCTATTGGAGATAGACAAGGAATCCTCTCAGATGAACAGTTATGTTATGCCCCTGTCTGCAAGTATAGCAGAGTATCATTAATAGTGTCAGGTGTGGGATCTTGCTTATGGTATGGGTCTCAAGTTGGGCCAGCCATTGGTTGGGGGTTCCTTCAATTTCTATCCACTTTATCCCTGCGCAACTTGTAGAAAGAAAAGAATGTGGGTGGAAGGTTTTGTGGCTGGGTTGGAGTCCCCAACTCTCCATTGGGAGCTTTGGTTCTTACAGGAGACAGCCATTTCAGGTTCTATATCCCCTATTGTTAGAAGTTTAGCGAGGGTTACCCTCAAAGATTCCTGGGAGTTTCCATTGTCCTAAGTTTCTAGATCATCCCAGAAATGCACCCCTCCACACCACACACACACACACACACACACACACACACACACACACACACAGACAGACACAAATTCCAGTTTTCTCTTCCAGTTCTCTTTCCCTCTGTCCTCTCTATACTTTATCTCTCCTGTTCCACTAGTCACTTTGTATCCCACCAAATTCCCTCACCCCCATTCACCCCCATATATATTTTATTTCCCCTTCTCAGTGAGATTTGAGCATCTTCCCTTGGACTCTCCTTGTTAGCTTATTTGGGTCTGTGGATTGTAGTATGGTTATCCTGTACTTTATGGCTAAATGTCCACTTATAAGTGAGTACATACCATGTTTTTCTTTCTAAGTCTGGGTTGCCTCACTCAGAATAATCCTTTCTAGCTCCATTTTCCTTCAAATTTCATTATGTCCTTGTTTTTAACAGCTGAGTAATACCCCATAATATAAACGTACCACATTTTCTTAATCCATTGTTAGGTTAAGGGAAATATAGGTTGCTTCCAGTTTCTGGCTATTACAAATAAAGCTGCAATGAACATAACAAAGCAAGTTCCCTTGGGGTATGGTGGAGCATCTCTTGTGTATATGCTCTGGAGTGTTACCGCTGGGTCTTGAGATAGAACTATTCTAAATTTTCTGAGAAACCACAAAACTGATTTCCAAAGTGGGTGTACAAATTTGCACTCCCACCAGCAATGGAATAGTCTTCCTCTTTTTCCACATCCTTGCCAGCATCAGCTATCACTTGTTTTTTTGTTGTTGTTGTTGTTGTTGTTGTTTTTTTTTTTAGCCGTTCTGATGGGTGTAAAGTGGAATATCAGAGTAATTTTGATTCGCATTTTTCTGATGACAAAGGATGTTGTACATTCTTTCTAGTGCTTCTCTGCCATTAGAGAGTCCTCTGTCAATAATTTTCTGTTTATATCTGTACCCCATTTTAACTGTGTTATTTTGATTGGTAGTATCTAATTTCTTGAGTTCTGTATATATTTTGTATATCTACTCTCTGTCTGATATGGAGTTGGCAAAGATCTTTTCCCATTCTGTAGGCTGCCATTTTGTCCTATTGACAATATCCTTTGCTTTACAAAAGCTTTTCAGTTTCATGTGACCCTATTTGTTAATTTTTGATCTTAGTGCCTCAGCTCTTGGTATTATGTTCATGACGTTGTCTCCTGTGACAATGCATTCAAGGCTATTTCCCACTTTTATTCTTTTAGACTTAGTGTATCCAGTTTAATTTTGAGATATTTCCCTTGGACTTGAATTTTGTGCAGGGTGATAAATATTGATCTACCTGCATTCTTCTTCATGAGGACATCTAGTTAGACCAATATAGTTTGATAAAGATGCTTTCTTTTTTCCATTGTATGGTTTTTGGCTTCTTTGTCAAAAATCAAGTATCTGTAGGTGTGTGAGTTATTCCTGGGTCTTTGATTCAATTCCATTGATCAACATAGCTTTTTTATGTCAATACCATGTGGTTTTTATTACTATTGTTCTGTGGTAGAGCTGGTTGTCAGAGATATTTAACATCCAGAAGTTCTTTTATTGTACATAAATGCTTTAGTTATCCTGGCTTCTCTTGGTTTCCCATATGAAGATTAATATTGCTCTATCAACTTTTAAAGAATTGTATTGGCATTTTGATGAAAATTGCACTGAATCTGTAGACTGCTTTTTATTAAGATGGCCATTTTACTATGTTAATCCTACAGATCCATGAATGTGGGAAAGATTTCCATATTCTGATATCTTCTTTAATTTCTTACTTCAGAGATTTGAAGTTCTTGTGATACAGCTCTTTTACTTGCTTGATAGAGTTATAGCAAGATATTTTATACAAGGCACTGGTTAATCATGTTATTTCTCGGCTTAGTTTCTGTTTCAATGACCTATCCTCCAGTGAGAGTGGGGTGTTGAAGTCTCCCACTATTATTGTGTGGGGATCGGTGTGTGGTTTAAGCTTCATTAATAGATCTTTTACAAATGTGGGTGCCCTTGTATCGGGAGCAGAGACGTTGAGAATTGTGAAGTCAACTTGGTTGACTTTACCTTTGATGAGTATGAAGTGCCCTTCCGCATGCTTTTTGATTAATTTTGGTTGAAAGTCTATTTTTTTAGATATTAAAATGAGTACTCCTGCTTGATTCTTGTGACCATTTGCTTGGAATATTTTTTCCAGCCTTTTACCCTGAGATAATATCTATCCTTATGGGTGAGATGTGTTTCTTGAATTCAGAAGAATGTTAGATCTTGTTTATGCATCCATTCAGTTAGTCTCAGTTTTTATTGGAGAACTGAGATCATTGATGCTGAGAAACACTGATGACCAGTGACTGTTAAGTCTTAATTTTGATGTTGGTCAGTAAAGCATTTGTGTGGTTGTGGTTTTGCGATGGTGTATTTATCTATTTCCTGTGTAGTTTGGGTTGTAGCTTGTCCCTTTGGGGTGGAGTTTTCCTTCTAGTACCTTCTGTAAAGCTGGCTTCATGGATAGGTACTCTTTGAATTTGTTTTTGTCATGGAATATTTTGTTTTCTCCGTCAATGGTTATTGTAGCTTTGCTGGGTAAAGTTGTGTGTCCTGGCATCTGTAGTCTCTTAGGGTTTGCAGGATCTCTATCCAGTCCCTTCTGGCTTTTATGATCTTTAATGAGAAGTCAGGTGTAATTCTCATAGGTTTGCCATTAAACGTTACTTGGTCCTTTACCCTTACAGCTTTTAATATTTTTTTTTTGTTGTTCTGTATATTTTGTGTTTTGATTATTATGTGACGGGCAGTTTTTTTTTTCTGGTCTATTCTATTTGGTGTTCTGTAGGCCTCTTGTATGTTTATAGGCATCTCTTTCTTATATTGGGGAAGTTTTTCTCTATGATTTTGTTGAGAATATTTTTCCGGGCCTTGTAATCTGGCATTTTCTCTTTCCGCAATGCCTATTATCCTCAGATTCTTTCTTTTCATGCTGTCCTTGATTTCTTGGATGTTTTGTGTCAGGATTTTTCCAGATTTAGCATTTTCTTTAATGGTTGCTTCAAGATCTATGATTGTATCTTCTAGACCTTGGATTCATTCCTCCATCTCTTGGATTCTGGTAGACAGGCTTGCCTCTGTGTTGCTTGCCTTCCCCTCTGAGCTCTCATGTTCCCGTTTTTCTTCTGCAGTGTGTTTATCAATTAATCCATTTTCTTCTTCAGATCTTGAACTGTTTCATTGATTTCTTTCATCTGATTGTTTGTATATTCCTGAGTTTCTTCCATTGGCTCTTTATAGGCCTTTAGAGCTTGAACCGTTTTATTGATTTTCTTCATCTGGTTGTTTGTATTTTCCTGATATTTTTCCAGTGCCTCTCTATAGGCCTCTTTTATGTCTTCCACCTGTTTGGTGGCATCTTCCTGCATTTGATCATGAATTTTATTTTTTCCTCCATTATCATTGTCATTACTAAGGATTTGAGATAATTTTCTTGTATTTCCATTGTGTTTGAGTTCTCTCGGTTGTTTTCTTTGGGATAGCTGGGATCTGGAGATGCCATATTGTTTTGTTTTGTTTTGTTTTTGTATATTATTTTATGCTGTCCCTTAGTCTCTCACTGTTTCTGTTTTTAGCAGGTAGTTTCTGGAGTTGGGGAGGGAGTCTGACGATAGATTCACCCATTTTCTCATGATTTTCCTAGGCCAGAAGCTTTGATGCTTTGATATTTCACTGGTCTGGATGGCAGGAGGCTAGCCCTGGAGTTTTGGTCTCTCACAGAAAGTGATCCCCAGCACCCCTGTACTGTGGGCACTGTAATTGTTCTTGGTCTCTGAATATGCATTGGGTAAGGCCAAAGTGTCCACAGCCTTCTGGGTCCACTTGTATTACTGGAGCTCTCCAGGGACTGTAGCAGGTAGGGCAGAGGGGGTCTGATGGCCACTATACCTTCTGTCTCTCTGAGTCCTTAATCCAGGACATTTGATACTCTGCTGGTTGTGATTTCCAGTAGCATCGGGGTGGAGACTGCTTGCAGAGTCCAGATTAGTGTCACGGGGCCCAAACCACACACACACTGAGTCTAATTAGCATGTATGGACCCAACCTGAGTGTTGAGTCCAGTTCAAATCTCTGAACCCAAATGGGTCTCAGGGCCTAATCCACACACTTATTCCAGTTAGCTCTGAGTCCAACCAGGTTCTCGGGCCGAAACCCCACACTGAGCTCACCAAGTTCAGTTAGAGTCTCAGGACCTGGACCACATGCAGAGGCCAGCCAAAGTCTCAGGGCCAGGACCTCACACCAAGCTCAGTTAGAGTGTCTGGGCCCAAACGGCCCACCACGTCCAGCTAGGGACTCTGGGCCTGAAACATGCACCAAGCTCAGCTAGGATCTCTGGGCCCCAACTGCCTGCAAAGTTCAGCCAGCAACTCTGGGCCCAAACCATGCACCGAGCTCAGCTAGAGTCTCAGGGTTCAAACTGCCCACTGAGATCAGCTGGGTTCTTTGGGCCCAAATTGCCTGACAAGTTCAGCTAGGGACTCTGGACCCAAACTGCTCACCCAGTCCAGACAGAGTCTCAGTACTGGGACTGTACACCAAGCTCAGCTAGACTCTCTGGGCCCAAACTGCCTGTCAAGCTCAGCTAGGTTTTAGGGGCCGAATCACTTGCCAACCTCAGCTAGAGTCTCTGGGTCCAAACTGTGTATAGAGCTCAGCCAGGAACTATGGCCCCAAACTGTGCACAGAGTCCAGCCAGAGTCTCAGGGCTGGGACTGCCTGCCAAGCTCAGCCAGAGTCTCTGGGTCCAAACCACGTGCCGAGCTCAACTAGGGACTCTGAGCCCAAACTGCTTGCTCAGCTCAGCTAGGGACTTGGGGCCCAAACTGCCTGCTGAGTTCAGCTGGGGTCTCAGGGGCCTAACTACACACCGACTGCTGCTAGGTCTCAGGGGCCAAACTGCTCACCGAGTCCAGTTTGGGTCTCAGGGCAGGATCCATGCGCTGAGTTGAGTTTGAGTTACGGGGCCCAAACCACACCCCAAGTTCAGCTACAGTTGCCAGGCCCAAATTTTGCACTGAGTCCCCTCTCCTGCAGGAATTCCCACCAGTTACCACACCAATTGCATCTGCTGGAAAATTCCCAGCTGCAAACCTCAGCTGCAACCACTGCCGCTCTGGTCTGAGAACATCTGCTTTCCTGCGATGTGCGGTGGTAAGCAGATTTTTGGTATTTTGGTCCTTTCGAACTGTGAAGTACTCCTGCTGTAGTGGGGTGGGGAGCTTGGTGTTCCTGGTCCAGAATTCTGTGCAATTCTCTGAATCGTTTACTGGAGCTTCTAAACAGGGTCCACGCTGCTTGCTGCCATCTTGGATCTCCTATTTTATGTCTTACTGCATTGTGATTACATAGGATATATGAAGTTCAATATTTTTAATTTGTTAAGATTCGTTTTGCTCTATTTCACTTCCCAAGGAGATGCATGTGTGGGCCTTAGAGACATCTTTTTTATTTAGATTTTATTGGTCAGTGGATTGTAGCATGATAGTAATTTACTTAACAGGTAATATTCATTTATAAGTGAGTACATACCATGTTTGTCTTTCTGTGTCTGGAGTATCTCACTCAGGATGATTTTTTTTTCTAGTTTCATCTGCCTGCCTACAAATTTTGCCATGTTATTTTGTAACTGCTGAGTAATACTCCATGGTATAAATCTATCACATTTTCTTTTTCCATTCTTTGGTTGAGGAATATCTACATTGTTTCTAGTTTCTGGCTATTATGAATAAAGCCACTATGGCTCAGAGAATGTAGTAGTAGAAACAGGAGGAATAGGGTGTGTTGGGGATTGTGGGAGAGAATATGGGGAGAGAAAGCTGGAATTGGAGGACATTTTGGAGGCTATGTGTCAACCTAGAGCAGGAGAAATTGACCAGAATTCTACAAGGGTCACCTTAGTGAAGACTCCTAGTAAGGAGGATATGGAGCCTGAATAAGCCATCTTTTATACCCAGACAACTTTCAGTGATGATACCAGTGTGCCAACCTAACCACAAAATTTTCAACCTACAATTAATCCTACCTGAAAGATGTGCTGGCTGGGGCAATGTAGGATCAGAAATTATGACAGTCGCTAACCAATGACAGGTCTAACTGAAGCCCATACCACAGAAAGTGAGCCCATGCCTGACACTGCATGGATGACTCGGTATCTGAGACTGGATATCGCAGAGACCTAAGGTTTAAAAAATTAATGAACTAATTCCTAATGATATTTTTCTGTACTGATAGATCAGTACCTAGCCCAATCATCATCTGAGAGAGAGGCTTCCTCCTCCATCAGATGACAGGAACAGATACAGAGACCTACAGCCAAACATCAGATAGAGGGAGATCCCAAATTGTAGATCTCTGTCAGATCCCTCACCTCTGAGATCAGGAAACCCTACATGAAAAAGAGGAGAAAGAATTGAAGATGGAGAGGAGTGGTGAGCGTGGCCCACAGAATCAACTAACCAGAACACATGGTGGCTCACAGAGACTGAAATGCAGGTCACAAAGCCTGCATGAGTCTGCACTAGGACATCTGTTAACTGGTGTTCTGAGTGACATCAGTGAGAGGGGGTTTCTCTGATTCTTTTGCCTAATCTTGGGACCCTTTTTTGTTTTACTGGGTTGCTTCCCCCAGCCTCAAGATGAGGGTTTGTGCCTAGTCTTATTGTATATTACTATGCCATGTTTGGTTCATATCCCAAGGAGTACTGCTCTTTACAGAAGGGAAATGGAGAAAGAGTGGATCTATGGAATGGGGAGTGAGATAAATGTGCAGTTAGGAGGTACTGTATGAGAGAAGAGTAAATATAAATTCTTTTAAAGGATTTGTTTTGTTACACAGGGCATCAGAACATGGGCTATTTTTTAGAGGCTTCTCTGTGTTGCTGAGTTTAATATGTATTATTATGTACCCTTTGGAGTTTGAATAGGATGTTTAGTAGATATCTGGTAAGTCCATTTGAAGAATGATGCCATTTGTTTCTGATGTTCCTCTGATTTCTTTTTGTCTCAATGACCTGCTTATTGAAGAAAGTGGGATATTCAAGTAGACTACTGATGTGTTGATGTTAATCTGTGTCTTTAAAGAATGAAGAACAATTTTTATGAGATTTGGCACCCATGACCTTGGTGCATTTTTTAGAATAATAATGTGTTCTTGGTTGACTACCTGCTCCCTTGGTTGAAATACAGTGTCCCTCTTTATCTCTTCTGATTTTAATTTGAGGTCTGTTTTATCAGATGTTGGGATAGCAACTCCTCTTTGTTTCCTAGTCCCACCTACCTGCAATACTTTTGTCTCTCCTTTTACTTGAAGGTGGTGATGATCTTTAAAACTGTGGACAGCAGATGGATAGGTTTTGTTTCTTGATCCATTTCGTTAGTCTGTATTTTGATTGTAGACTTGAGATCATTGATATTCATTGTTATTAAAATGTGTGTATTAATTGTACTCATTGTGTAGTTGATTGGTGTGTTGCTTTTAATATCAGTGGAATTTTGTGCCTTAATACCTATGGCTTCATTTTCTTTACACAGTCTCTTGTGTAGAAGAATTTTAATGCAGCAACATGACTGTCTTGGCAAGAGATCTCATCCAGAGACCTTCTAGGTCTGTTTGATCTGGCCGGAATACAGACACACCCATAGTGCACACCTTTAATTCAACTGGAAAAGAGCAGTCCTCTCAAGAGGTATTGCTAAGTACACAGATTCTATTTTTAGAATTAAGCAGCCTTGTTTGAAAGTGATGTCTAGTTAATGGGCAGACAAAATAATGAATCAAAGATAGGATATGCATACTCAAATGAGAATAGTACAGGAAAGAGATGCTATTAAAGAGCAGTGCCAGGAGAGAAAGTAAGGCAGTTGTGAGTCAGTGCAGTGGAGTTGAGTTTGTTCATGAGTTCATGCAGTTCAATGAAGCTCAACAGATACAATGAAGCCAGAGAACAAGAAGGAGCCAGAAGATTACAACAAATTGCTAGAGGTAGTTTGAAGCCAAGCAGAGCAATTCAGTGAGAAGCAGAAAGAAGCCAGATTGAATCAGTCAGCTCAGTTGAGGACTTTGAGCCTGAACAGCTGTGATGAACCAGCCAGCCAGAGTCCAGAGAGAACTAGAATGTCTCAGGGGATAAAACACTCTAGGCCTAAGCTAGCAGATGGAGGCTAGAAGCTTCCAGGACTAGGCTTGGTTAGCAGATGAAGGCTGGAAACTTAAGCCTTCTAGGTCCAAGTTTGCAGAAGATTGGATTGTATAGATACTAGAAACATCCAGGCTTAGGCCTAGAGATAGTTAGAAATGCTCTGAGCTCAGCCCAAGCCGTGTATGCATACAGTTTGAGTAAGGCTCTCATCTCATCACTTCATCTGAGGAAATAAAAGTGACATTTAGACTTACACTCTTGGATGTATTTATTCCTCTCTTCATTTCAAAAATTGTTTTCTGCATTTTGGGGGGGTTGCTTTGCTGTATATAAACTCTGGGAGGCTGTTTATCATGGAAAGTTTTATTTTATCCTTAACTATGATTATCAAGTACATTAGTCTAAGTTGCCCATCTTTTAGGATTTGGAATACATTGCTCAAGGCTTTGCTGGCTTCCAAAGTTTTCACCAAGACATAAGCTGCTATTCTGCCATCTGTTGTTCTGCTAGCCTTTATTTGTGACTTGTGTGTTTTTTATTTTAACTTCAATATACTTTTTATATATATTTAGTGTTTTAACTATAATATTCCATGGGGATTTTCTTACCTTTTCTTGTCTTATCTATTTGGTGTTCTGTGTGTTTCTTATCTGTATGTGGCTATGTCTTTCCTTAGTTTGGAGTAGTTTTCTTCTATGATCTTGTTGAAGACCTGGTCTATGGCAGTAACTTGGTGTTCTTCACCCTCATCTGTGCCTATCATTCTATGGTTCGGTGTTTTCACAGTGTCCCACAGTCCTGCATGTTCCTTTCCTATGTGTTTTTACATCTTTAATATTCCTTGCTTATATCATCTAGACTTTCTGCTTTATCTATTAGCCCTGATATTTTTTTCTTCTGCTTAATTCTACTTGTAAGGCTTTCTTGTTTTCTAGTAAGGTTATTTGATTTTTTCAACTCCATCTTCATTTCAGTGAGTTCCCTTCAGTCCTATCTATTTAACATATTCCATTTTCAATTCCTGCATTTTCTTCCTCATTTCCATTGGCCTTATGTTTATATTTGTTGGGTATCCATCAGGTGTTTATTCTCCTAAATTTAAGTGAGCTTGGAGTACATGCATGTGTGTGTGTGTGTTTGTGTGTGTGTGTGTGTGTGTCTTTGTATATGTCTTTTTTAACATCCTTAAAGTCTTTGATGAAATTTATGATTGTTCTTTTAAATTCTGTGTCCTAGGTTTATTGGGGGTTTATTGAAGAAATTCTCATTAGCTAATGTTTCTATAGGATTGATAGATTTAAAATGGAGATGCTGGATGGTAGTTTTGCAATAGTAACTGATCTTTTGGTCTTTTGAGAGTTCTGTGTCTGATATGGACAGGGCAGGGGTGACAGAAAAGACAATGTATGAACAAGCTGGGTCTAGAGGTTGGAAATATCTTAGGAGGAATGAAATCAAGTGGACAGAGGAGGCTCATGTGCTGGATGGGTATTGTGGTCCAAGCTTGGAGAGTAGACGTAGATCTGGCTGGGTCTAGAGGTTGGAAATATCTTAGGAGGAATGAAATCAAGTAGACAGAGGAGGCTCATGTGCAGTATGGGCATTGTGGTGCAAGCCTGGAGTGTAGAGTAGATCTGGCTGTGTAAAGATGTTGAGCATTGCAACAGGAAAGGCCTGAGAGTTTGGATACAGGCAGGTCAGGCATAGCAGAAGCCTAGACTTTGTTTGCAATGCAGGCAGGGGTGGTCAAACTAGGCCAGGGCACTGAATGTGGGACCCAGGCTAAATCTGGTAGGTTGGGGACAGTGAGAGTGAAGGGTCAGGCAGATTCACCAAACCAGACTCTGGGGCAGGATCACCTTCTCTTTTCCTTAAAGTTGCTCTTAGGGCTCAGTTCAGTACAGCTGACAAAGATGCTGATGAATTATAGAGGGCTTAACAGATGGGCCTAGAAGACCCATGAGCTTTGAATTCCTCCAAATTTTCTCTAGAAAGTCAATTCAAACTTCAGTAGAAGTCTATAGAAATTGATGAACTAAGCTTATGGAAAGCTAATGTGTATGAGAGACTAAACAGTTAGTGTTACAGAACTCACTCTGCCTAGAGCTGCTACAATTAACAGTAACCCAACGGATTACTATCATTGAAAGTAGGGCAAGTATATCAATATAGATATTGTATCACTGTAGCTAAGGTGGGTATGACAGAGACAGACTACACATGTATGTATAGTTAGATAGACAGACAGATAGATAGATAGATATGTATATATACACATCTATACGTACATATATGTACATATGTGTGTATGTGTGTGTATTAATGAGTACAATTTAACTGGAAAAAAAGTGTTCTCTCAAGAGGTGTTGCTGATCACTCAACATCAGCTCGGCACAGGTGACAGTTCTTTGTGTTCAGAGTGTTGGCGTCCATTCCACTAGCCTAAGATTTGGAAGTAACAAGAAAAATTTCTAATCGTGATGGGGATACTTCTGCCATTTCATCATAATAACCAGGTCATATTAAATGCACAGATACCGCTGGAGCTTTGCAGTGGCATTGCCATGTGCCCACCCTCCTCGGTTCACTCTCGTGTTCCCCTCTCCATTCTTGTTTATTGATGCCTCTCCAATCTTGTTAGGTTTTTGACATTAGATAGAAAAAGCAATGGTGGTATTTGTGTGTCTGCTTCTCTTAGTGTGGTGACCTCCGTTTTTATCATTCTCCACTGAATGACAGGCTTTCATTATTTATGGCCACATAATACTCTTCTGTGTCTATGCAGTGTTTTCTTTCTGCATTCATGTGTTAATTGGGCAACCGACACAATGAGAGAATCGTCCCTCCTGTAGTTGAGTGAAAGCAGCCAAATGAGGGAGGATGTACACAGTGACCTTATATTTTCCAGTCTCCTGAGAGATATTGAGAAAAAATGCAGAAATTAAAATTTTTGTCAATCAAGTGAAGGGTGAGGAGCAGTTTTAGGGGCCGGTGAAAATTTCCTAGCTCATTACACACTGGCACCATGTGGATATAGACAAGTGACCTGTGTGTTCATGTTTTCTGTACTTGCATTCTACTGTATTTAATCATGTGGCTAGATTATTATGAGCAACAAATGATGATGCTTGCAAAAAGTGTGTGCACCAGTGCAGGCTCCTTGCCTGACACCCTGTTTTAGCACCCTGTTCCCCCCATCCTGGCTGTGTCTTTGGGATTCAGGTAAGGGAAGATCTGCAGAACTCTGTACATGAACAGGCAACTGTCTGGGAAAGACACTGAAATGGAAAGTAACCTCTGTCTTCTGGCTAAATCACAGGTATATTCTCCATGATACGGCATAGGAGGCCCTGAATATAGGGTAATTGCTGGTTTGTAGAGAACAAATGACAAGAAATCTCCTGCCTGTATTCTAAAGCCAGGGCTTGGATGCAGATATCTGAGCAGGCACAGCAGCCTTCAAGCTTAGAAGTGCCTGTGTAGGGAGCTTTCCTCTTGACACTGTGGATTTAAGCCTTTCTGTTTTCCCTCCACAGCAGAATATATGCTTAAGAAGAATCTGTCCATTTTCCCACAATCTTGCCTAAGCCAGTGTGGTTCTGAGGGCAGTACCACCTCCTTCCTGGAATCTTAGGGTATCAGGACTCCATTTTATTTATCTTTTCCTTTCAACACTGGCTAGGAAAATAAAGTTTAAAAAAGTCACAAATTTGAAAGAATTCTTTTGCATTGCCAGAAGACTCTTATTCACGGGATGGCACAAGCAGCTCTTCACCCTCTGTCAGGGTGTAGGCAGCAGCTCTGGGGGTTTGTGTCAAGACTGCAGGTGCCTGCTGCACACTGTGCATCTGTAGCACAGAAGTACACACCAGCGTCTGCAGCCTGGACAGCAGTGATGGACAGGGAACTGCTCTGGGTGGAGGTGTCAAGGGTGCCTCTTAGTCTTCCATGGAGTTTCTCTCTCTCATTTGAACGTATTAACACTAGCATAGCAGGGCCTCTGCCAGATTCCTGTCTGTACCACTGTAAGGCCACTATGGATGTCTTGTAACTGCAGTTCACAGTGACATCTTCACCCTCCTGGATGCTCAGAACCTGAAGATTCTCTTGTCCTAGTTGGCTGTTCACCCCTATATAGAAGCACGGGCCAGAGAACAGAAGTTAGTGGTTACATTTTTAAACTGCATTTCCATGTTATTAACGAGGCTTCATCACTTCATGTCACATGTATGTGGGCTATGAACTTTGTTGTTCCTGCTCCTCTTACTAGAAACCCCAACTCACATGTCAGCTGCAGCCACAGCATCACCATCGACACTCCCAGGAGTCTGTCCATTCTTCCCTTTGGAGATCAGGTCACAAGAGGTGAATCTCCAGGCCTGCTCACAACGTGGTTGGTTCCTGAGCACCTGGCTTGAAGAGTCTCTCAGAAGCAAGTTCAAACACCACGCTCCCTATCCCCTCCCACCTTCATCCCCCCAACCATCTCTCCTCCTCCCTCCTCTTCCCCCATCTCTCTGATTTAAAGCCTAGGCAGTCTGAGGAAGAGGAAGCCTGACATCTGGTGGTGGCACCAACTTCCTACTAGGAGAGCATGGCCTCCAGTGGTGAGGGGTGTGCACAGCTGAAACTGCAGTGCTGTTCTAGTCTTTGCACTCATCTTGTTAGATTTCTTAGTCAGTGTAGGGAGACAGAAGGCAGAAAAGGAAACTAGAGCCTGATCTCTACATATTGTTCCAAGCCAGTGAAGGATGGACAGACACCCTCCCATGGAAAAAAGGTTGTCTGTGTGGGGAAAGGTCTGCAGTCAGTGACTCTTTATACGGATGGAGTGAGGGTATTGCTCGCATCCATAAGGGGATAGGAGAGTTCTGCAGTTTCTCTTTACCTGGGCTCCCCAGGAATCAGCCAAAGGGTGCCAGGTTGTTTCCAGGTGCCAGGGCAACCGCCCACTACACAGCTGCAGAATGACAGGGCAGCTACAATTTCATGTCCTTTTCTTCCTGATAAGATGACCAATGACCAATGGAAGGTCGTTTGTAGAAATCCTGCCTTGTGACCAAGCTCTGGTTCCAGCTCAGGAGAAATACTGTGAGTCAGGACAGAACTCAAGAAGTGCTCTGAGTCCAGTGTTTACAAAACACCTTTAAGAAGTGTAGATGAACACATTCAGCGTGTGCACATGGTCATCTGTAAATTTTGTGTCTGATGCTGGAATGAGGTTGCACATTGAGCTGGAGTTGATAGTGAGCAACAGAAATGGGATCTGGCTGTGTTAAGCAGAAAAGACAACCAGTGAACACCAGCTCTGCCTCAGAATCCCACATAAGCACAGAGGACTAGAAGAAAAACCAGACGAAAAGGAGAGCAGCACATGACTCTGGAGCATCTCTGCAGTCCCTTCTGAGCTCTGCACTGAGCAGGAGGTGCCTGCAAGTCTTCTTACCCAAACAAACACAGCTGCAGCTCTGCTGTCAACTCCCCTATTAGCTCCACTTTGTGGCAGTTCCCACTGCTCCTATAAAAGAACTCTTTCTATCCTCTTCATCTTCTAAACCAAAATCCTAAAGCAAGTCCATCTGAATACATGCACGGCCAGGTCATGCACCCATGTCATTAACATCAATTGCTGCTACGGCCATATGGATCTAGAGTAGCGGGAGAAATGGAAGCTGCTGACAGCTTGGCCTTTTGTATCCAGCTCCCAAGACTATGTAAGCACTTGTTGGATAATCCAGTCTGTTGTGTGTTGTTATGGCAGGATTGGAGGGGAAGGGGGAAAGTCACCAGAGTGAAATGAAAGGTGATATATCAAGAAGAAACCAGAGCATGCCAGTAGCCAGGGAACTAGAAGAGAATGGGAGTCTTTGATGCAACAGAGAGGAAAAGACCCAGGTTGAATATCATACAGAGCACAGATGCACTGCCCACGTTTTATTCAGTTCATGGACTACTTCGTTTTTGGTTGGTTGGTTGGTTGGTTGGTTGGTCTGAGGGAGGGAGTGGGTGAGTGACCACTGCTGTATTTCCCAGATTGGTCTCATATTTCTTGGCTGGAGTGGGCATCTTGTTACTTGTTACTTGTGAAGTCACAAGTAACTGAGACATTCCAGTGCTATTTTAAGGCATACTTTTACAGCTCAACATTCAATTAAAAGAATGCAAGGATTCCATATTCTTTTTAAATAAGGGATTTGGGTAATTGTAAATACCTTTAAGAATGAAATTGTCCCCCTCAAACTAAGGCACCAGCCAAGGACAATACAGGCGGTAAACTTTAAACCTCTACCCAGATCTAGCCAATGGTCCGAACAGTCTCCACACTTGAGTGGAGAGTGGGATATGACTTTCTCACGTACTCTAGTGCCTCACATTTGACCATGTCCCCTGGAGGGGGAGACCTTGTGGCACTCAGAGGAAGGACAGCACGTTACCGAGAAGAGACTTGATACCCTATGAGCATATACAGAGGGAGTTAATCCCCCTCAGGAACAGTCATAGGGGAGGGGAATAAGGGGAAAATGGGAGGGAGGGAAGAATTGGAGGACACAAGGGATGGATAACCATTGAGATGTAACAAGAATAAATTAATAATAAAAAATTTAAAAAAAAAGAATGAAATTGTCTACTTCTTAATTTCTGGTAGAATGAGGTATTAAATATCCTATTTTTATTATTATTAAAGTTTTATTTGTAATTCTTTATTTTTACTGTAGTTTATTAATTTATTCATATGACATCTAAATTGTTATCCCATTTCTTGTATCCTCCCATTCCTCCCTCCCTCCCATTCTCCCCTTACTCCCTTCCCCTATGACTGTAACTGAGGGGGACCTCTTTCCCCTGTATGTGCTCATAGGGTATCAAGTCTCTTTGTGGTAGCCTGCTATCCTTCCTCTGAGTGCCACCAGGCCTCCCCATCCAGGGGACATGGTCAAATATGAGGCACTAGAGTTCGTATGAAAGTTAGAGCCCACTCTCCACTCAACTGTGAAGAATATCCTGTCCATTTGTGTAGATCTGGGTAGGGGTTCTAAGTTTACTTCATGTATTGTCCTTGGCTGTTGCCATAGTTTGAGCAGAACCTCTGGGCCCAGATCCGCCCATCATAATGATCTACTTGTAGGTTTTTAGGACCCCCTGGATCCTTCTAGATTTGCTCAACCATGTTCATAGCAGCCTTTTTCATAATAGCCAGAACCTGGAAACAGAATAAGTGTCCCTCAGTAGAAGAATGGATAAAGAAACCGTGGTACATTTACACTATGAAATACTACTCAGCTATTAAAAACAAGGAATTCCCAAAATTTGTGGACAAATGGATTGAGCTAGAAATGATCATAATGAGTGAGTTCACCCAGAAGCAGAAAGAGTCAAATGGTGTATACTCACTTATATCTGGACACTAGCCCAAGCGGCATGTCCCCAAGAAAGTCTTTGCTTACCAGGAAAGTGGGACAGAGAGGAAAACTTCCTACTGGGACTGTACGTGAGAGAATCGGGGGAGAATGGGGAAATATTCTATTTTTAAAAGCTTGAATTCTGCAGGTGAAACCCCATAATATTTTAAACAACAGGATCATATCATATAATGCAATCACAAATAATAATTTGGGATAATTACTTTATTACTGTCTATATTGGCATAAATTTATGTAAATGTATAATATATATTTAAATTCTATATGTGTGTGAAATTTATGTAATATTTTTGAGTGTTAATCACCATTGAGTAAGCAGAAATACTTCCCAACTTTGGAAAACCCTATAAGAATGAGTGTGCTATCTGATACTTGAATTGTGGAGGTTGAAGTATGCTTTGCTCCTAACTTTGCTAATGTGCTCTAAATATTTCATGCTTTATAAGATATAAGAAATTGTTTTAAATTTTCCTTTTTTAAAGTTCTCTTTTGGAGAAAGTTACATGGGATGCAAAGAATAGTCTGTACTTGGTGGCCACCTAATGCAACATTCCACAGTGTCCCTTAAGCCCTCTGGTCTATGTGAAGTTCATTTCTAAGGCTTCATGGCTGACATTTGTGTGGATGATTGTGTAGAATAAGATTGGAGTCACCCACTATTACACTCATTATTACATCTGGGCCAGTATAGTTTGTTTCACAAAATTGGTTGCACTGACAACTGGCATGCATTTACAATTTCTCTAGGTTCCTGTTGGACTGCTCGCTTTGTCCATGTACCTTTGTGCCTTCTGACTGGCTGTGGCTTGAGTTCCAACTTCCTAGAATAACGTTTTCTACCCTTTCCCTTTCAGTATGTGTATACCTGTCAGTAAGGTGAGTTTCATGCAGATAGAAAACTGCTGAGTATTTGGTTTTAGCATGAGAAAACAAGTCCTTTAATAGGTGAGCTAATACCATTCACACTTGGCATTACTGTGCCATTTTATTTTTTCTGGTTATTTCCATTTTGTTTTTCATCCTTTCCTCATCTGAAAAGCTTCCTGGTTTCTGAGATAATGTTTTTACTGTTGAACAATTTGTCTGTGCTTTCCAGAAGTCTCAGCATTCTTAACTAATAAAAACTCGACATGTGTATTCAATAATTTCTTTAGAATTTCTAGGGTGTGGTTCATGCACTGGAGCTCCTTGGATGATCAGGGTGACTCAAGGCAACAGCTGTACCAGTTCTTAGAGCTGCCTCCTTCATCTCAGACAGTTTTCCTCAATTGTTCATGGGCAAAAGAATTCCAATTTCACCTGCTCCTCCTTAGAAACACAGTCTAAGGCAATGTTCTATTTATTTTAATCTTGAAACAAATATTGAAATACTTATTGTGCTAAATCCATTGCAAATGGCCCTAAATCAGTTACTTTTCTGTTACTGTGATGAAATGCAGAAACTTACAGAAGATCTTATTTTGCCTTGTAGTTCCGGAAAGGTCATCTTAGTGGCAGGAAGTCATGACAGCAAGCACCAGGTATAGCAGCCGGAACAGAAAGCTGAGAGATCACATCTTCAACGAACAGCACGAAGCAGAGAGTGAGCTGGAAGTAGAGTAAGGCTGTATCTCTCAAAGCACAGCCACAGTGACTAACTTCCTCTGGCAAGGCCACACCTCCCGTGCATCCCCTCAAAAGTGCCACTACCTGGAGACCAAGGGTTCAACACATGAGAGTATGAGGAACACTCTCATTCAAACCACCACGGACCCCTTAGTAACAGAATCAATATTCAAATTGGAACCTTATCCTGGATTTTTACCAAAATGAAGTAAAGCCAGAAATTATACAATTAAAAAGATGAGCACAGTTTTAAATATTCTTTAGAGGTTTGGAAATATTTGAGCAGAGTGCCCACTTTTAAACATTGAGAATGTATAGAAAAACCTGATTATGTTGCATTCGTTTCATAAGTATGTCTGTGAGCACATCTACAGAAAATATCCAATCCCTCCTATACAGCATTTCTGAACCCATAGACTACACACACAGTGTCTTAAGAGACTTAAAAGAAAGAGGAGGAGGAGGAGGAGGAGGAGGAGGAGGAGGAGAACATTACTAATTCTAATAGAGCTCTGTTACCATATGATAACATTTTCATATATCAATGCATGATTTAAAAAAAAAAAGAGAACTACTGAATTAACTGGTATCAAATCACTGGTAAAATAAATGAATGACACTAGCATGTATATGCCAGGTGAGGGGATATTTTCAGCACTTCAACTTTAAAAGTAATAAGTGGAGATAATTGTGGTGGCACATGCCTATAACCCCATATGTTGGGAAGGTGAAATAGGAGGATCAAGAGTTTTAAGCCAGCATAGGCTCCAGAAGAAATTCCTGTCTCAAAAATAAATAAATGAATGAAAATAAATACAGGAAATCAGCTAATGAAACAGTTAACGGAGAAAAGAGCCAAACTACAAATGAGAGAAAATCTTGCCAGATGCTCATCTGACAGAGAATGAGAGAACACACACACACACACACACACACACACACACACACACTAAAAACAATCAATCAAAACTGGGCTTTGGAACACAATAAAGAGTTTTTAAAATACAAAGACATATGGCCAAAAAATGAAGCACTGGGTACTTTTTGTCATCATTGAAATGAAATTTAAGCTAATCTGAAAGAACAGCTACCATAAAGAAATCAAGTGACAACAAATATTTGTGAGTATATTGAGAAACAGGGAGACTTCACTCACCACCGATGGAAGGATGGAATGATGTAACACCTATGTATTCAGTGTGTAAGGGTTCTTTGAGCCTAAAAGAGGAAGTGTTATGTGGTCAAGCTATATGATCCCTGATTATAGATCTAAATGACTCTGTATTCTACTACAGAGAAAATAGCTCAGCCTTGTCTATTGTTGCTCTATTCAAAATTGTGAGGGAATGAAAGTAGCTTAGATGTTCATCAACAAAAGAATGGAAAAGGAGAATTAATTGGAGATGTATATTGATAGATGATAGATAGATACTTAGATGCATAGATACATAGATGAATATAATTCAGCAATAAAAATTGAAATGATAGAATTTACCTTAATTGGAAACAATTAGAAAATACTATAAGTGACTTACCTAAACTCAGAGAGAAAAGTACATACAAATCTTAGCTTCTAATTTTTATTTGTATGTATTCATGTGAATGCGACTCTGTGTAGGTGTCACAAAACTACAGAACTGTCAACAATATGGGGGAAAAGCATTAAGGAAGATAAGTGGGAGGTAACAGACCACATGATACAAAAGTGGAAGCAGGAATCCAGGGAGCAAGAAGGTTTACATGGGGATGGGGAACTGGGAGGTGGAAGAGGGCATGGGCTTGGTGAGGGGTCAACCAAAAATACATATGTAAGAAAATTCCTTAAAGAAACCTACTAATTTGTAAGCTAGTTTTGGAAAATTAGCAAACAAATGTTTTTATTAAAAGATTATAAAAATCAAGGAGCAAGCTGTGTTGTAGGGGTGAGGGTGACATTGTGGCGTAGCATGTGTGGAGTTGCAGGGCCATGTTTTGTTCTTCCAACTCAACAACATACACACAATAACAGTGAGTATATAACATAACCATCAGTGAGAAGAGTGAAGTGGAAAATATTTCAACCAAGCCAATAGTTTGCCTTTCCCTTCAGGAATACTTAATTTCAAAATCTTAAAAATTATTCCAATGACTCAAGACCTCTCTACTCTTGTTTTTTACTTCCACTGCATATAGAATGGAAACATAATTTCTCCACTGTGTGCTCTGTGCCCTATCTCAGGCCTTGAAGGGCACAGTAGGTTTGGGTGCAGGCTGCAGGTCCCTAGAGAGCACTGTGTGCTCACTGCACAGAGGTAGACAGCTGAGTCACTGGGCTGGGAGTCTCTGATGTGCAGGGAAACATACAGACTGGCTGTATTGAGGTGAGCTGTGAATCTGCCTTCTTCCTTGTCACCATTAGAGAAGATGGATATCAGTGCCTTGGGGCCTAGCCCAGGATGCTGTCTGTACCACCAGAAGGACTGAGAACTAGAATCAGTGAAAGTGCAGTTGAGAGAGGCTATGGCTCCCTCTGGGACACTGAAGGATTCTGGATTCTGTTGCACCTTCTGCTGGCAGCTCACCCCTGTGGAGAAAGACAAAGATCAGACAAACAGGCCTGGATGCACATGGATGTTAACCCTCCAGAGTGCCTTTTCCATTTTCCTCCCACCCCTAACATGAGATTTAAAACATTTTTGTTTCTCCCATTAGCCTGGAAGAGGCAACAACTTTACATATCACACCTGGATCCTGAAGACATTCCCACACTTACAGTTTAACTGAAGCCACAGGACCACTAGTGACACACTCAAGGACGTCATACTATTCTCTTCCCTCTTAATGAGGACTGAGATTCTCAACCCTAAGTTAGCAACTAGAAAAGACTCCCCACCACCTGAGCAGCACCAAGCCTTTTCCCCAGCCCTTCCTCCAACCCCTCCTCCTCTTCCTGCACCCTCCTTCTTCCCCTCACTCCACCTCCTTTTCTCCCACTTGAGACCTTTGTTCAAGACTCCTGAGAAAACACTGCCACCTTGTGGGCTCCTGATACCAAAGAAATAGCCAATAGCCAAACTCTTCCAGCTTAACTGCTCAAAAGTAAAGCATTTGAGAACATAGTTGGAGTATTCAGAGACGTTTGCTCGAATTCAGGGTGAGGGTGTGAGCATGTGTGTACACATGGGTCAGGTGTTGTCTTCTTTCTTGGTAACAACAGGTTCTCACTGAAAAAGTGAGAAAAATCTGCCATAGAAATCCGAGTGAGGTGTTTTGTATAGCAGAACTCTAATCCTTGTCACTCCAAATGTCCCATCCAAACCCATCTTTGAGTTTTGAATTTAATTTAACTTTTAATTGATTCTTTGTGAGTTTCACATCATGTACTCCAATCCTACTCATCTGCCATCCTTTGGTATCTACCCTGAAATCTTATAAACTCCCTCCAGCACATACACAAATAAAAAACAAACAATAAAAAATATACAAAACAAAACCTAAACTTATTGCATTGTTGGTATACTGTGGGACAAACTGGCATGTCATTAAATCTACAGATGGTCTGGGCTGACTCTTTCTCTAGGTCAGAACCTAGAAAGGCCTGGAATTCTTCATTGCATTTGGTGTCAGGAGTGCACTTGTGTCCAAACAGAACTTTACTCAGGATGGTGCAGGAGAGATGGAGCTCTGTTCAGGACCTAAACTCTAAATAAAATCTAGAAAATAGTTCATTTGTGTAATTTTTAAATTCTCTTCTCTGAAAAAAGGTCCTGTTATCTAGGGATTGGTCATGAACATTGTAGATTTGCTCTTTCTCACCCTCCCTCTTGCTGACTCAGCCTCCTCCTCTCTATTTTCCACTTTCTTCTCTCTCCCCTTCCCTAATGTTTTCACTTTATCCCATTCTCCATTTCTTTTTTACATTTTTAATATAGTTTACTAATTTGTTCATATTACATCTCAATTGTTATTCCTTGTATCCTCCCATTCCTCTCTCCCTCCCATTTTCCCCTTACTCCCCTCCCTGATGACTGTGACTGAGGGGTCCTCGTCCCCTGTATATATGCTCACAGGGTATCAAGTCTCTTCTTGGTAGCCTGTTATCCTTCCTCTGAGTGCCACCAGGCCACCCCATCCAGGGGACATGTCAAATATGGGCAGCAGAGTTCATGTGCCATTTTCCATTTTTTAAGTCATCATCAACCCATTTGTACCAGAAAAATGCCAGAGCTGAACAGGTTCCACAGGGACCCTCAGAGCAAGGAGAAACGGGAGAACATGGCCTCTCCACCTACAATCTTATTCACTGGAGCCTTGGTGGGAATCATGCAACTTCCTACTGGGACTCCACATGAGAGAGGTATGAGAGAATGGGGAAATAGAGGGATCCAGAGGGTCATAGAAATCTACAAGAAGACTATCAAGGCTTGCAGATCTGGACCTAGGTGGCTCTGATCAAACTACTGTACCAGACAATGACAACGCATACAGTAAACCTAGACCCCTATTCAGGTCTAGCCACTGGACAACACATTCACCACAGTTGTATGAAGACCAGGGAGTAACTCTGAAATTTAATCTGATGCCCCATCTTTGACCACTTCCCCTTAGTGGGAAGGCCTGGTAGCTCTCAGAGGAAGCATAAGCATGCTACAAGGATGAGACCTGATAGGCTGTGATCATATGGTGGAGGAGGTGGTCCCCTTCTGTCACAGACCTAGGTGAAGGGAATAGGGTGAAAGAGGGAGAAAGGGTGGGATGGGAAGATACACGTGAGGGGATAACAATTGAGTTGTAATTTGAATAAATTATTAAATTTTAAAAGGAGAAACTTCTTTGGAAAAAGTCTTCCCACTGATATTCAATCTCAAGGCCCAGTACAATCCTGATACATCAGCACAGCTTGCCCAGTATGACTGACACTTCATATATCCTCCCCAATGCCAGATCAAGCCCATATCTGCAACCAGGGAGCCAGCCTAGACTCCTAAGTCCTACTTGGCCAACCCATGAGGTTTGTCCATGTGGCAAATCCTGTGTACCTGTGTACCAGCTCAGACTACTGTATCATCATAGGACACACAACCAACTAAAGAAGTCCACTTGCCCAATCTAACACAAACAACATAAAGGGTCAAGGCAGCATTGCCTATTGCCCAAATACAGAATTACATCGGTGAGCCTCACAACATAGAACTTAAAGGAATAACCATAAACTTCACTAAAGAATACAAGGCATTTAAAAATGACACAAACACACAGCTCCTGCACTTAAAGAAAATTATCTCAAATGAAATAAATGCTTGAGTGATGCCCAAGAAAATGAAATATAAGGCTAAATGAAATGATAAATACAATTGAGGGTTTGAAAACCGAATTCAATAAAGAAAAATATTGAAGAGAACTCAAGGTGAAATGAAAATAGAACTTAAACACTTTATAAGCCACTGAGAGAACACAGGGAAAAGTCTTACAAATAGAATGCTTCAATACAAGACAGAATATCAGGGGCCAAAGATAATAACAAAGAATATGAAACCATTTTTTCAGACACAGGAAAGAAACAGGCAGAACTGGAGGACACCATAAAAGGTTGTGTGTTGATAAAGAAGGTTTGACAGCTAAAAGAACTAGTCATTCTTCTACAGGACTTCGGTTTATCTCCCAGCACCCATAAGGTGGCTCACAGCCAGGTATAACTCCAGATTTAGAGGATCTGACACTCTGCTCTATTTGTGTACCATGCACATGTGATGTGCAGACACACATGTAGGTAAAACACATACACAAAAAACAGTTTTAAAATAAAAAAATTATAGAAGAAAAGTTCCCTAAACTAAGAAAGTACACATTTATATAGATACAATAAGCCCATAAACACCAAATAAAGAAGACAAGAATAGTAATTCTCAATGGAATATTATAATGAAAACATTAAACATATAGAACTTAGAAAGAGTATTGAAGTATGAAAGAGAAAAAAGACAAGTTATACATAAAGGAAAACCCATCATAACAACACATGATTTCTCAATGGAAGCTTTGAAATCTATCAGTGACTGGAACAATGTAAGCCAAATTCTAAATGACTACACAAGTCAACTAGACTATGGTGCCCTGCAAAACTATCCTCCATAGTTGAAGGAGAAAGAAAAACTGTCCCTAAAATGAACAAGATAAAAGGACTCATGTCATGGGACCCTTCACATAGAGAGCACTGGAAGCAATCCTACAGAGTAAAGAGGTGTGTGAACGTTGCATACAAACTATAGGAAGAAGACAAATGAAGTGGGAATCACTAAAGCACAAAGAATGATTAAGAATGCAAACAGTAAAAAACACAAAATTACAACAACACACACCTTTCAGTAATAGCCCAGACCCACAATCACAGATTTCACATGTTCTTTCTCATCTGTTGTTCTGAGATCAAAACCTTCAGGTGTGAGTTGTAAACTGAAGTACCTGCACACACTAGCAAAGTATAAATGGAGCATGTGAGATGAGCTCTACAGAGGGTGATAGAGTATAGATGATATGAGGGAGAAAACGTAAAAATGAGGAGGGGCCTTTAATTGGGGTAGAGAAAGGAAATTCAGTACAGAAGCAGAGGGAAGGAAGAGAAACATAGAATAAATGATGTTTGATAAAGTATCAAGGAATTATATTATTTTATGTTCACTTAAAATTACACATACAAACACACACACACACACACACACACACTTAAACTAAGTTGTGCCACTTGGGTTGACTATCCTTCCCACAAGAGCCATAAACTATCTAACAAAAAACCCACTTGACTTATGTTTTGCTGCCTACTCCTTTGGATCTTAATTCTTATTTTTGTTCTAGAACTCTTATCTGTGCTGTTAAGCCACTAATGTAAGATCTTTCCATTTTTTTTTCTTATATGGGCTCTTACTGCTATAAATTTGTCTCTTAGAGCCACCTTCATTGTGTCTATTTAGTGTGGGTACGTGTGTTTTCATTTTCCTTCAATTTCATGAGGATTTTTATTTTTTCCTAATCACTACCTTGACCCATTTTTCATTTAGTAGTGATGGGT
Source organism: Acomys russatus (assembly GCF_903995435.1). NCBI lineage: Eukaryota > Metazoa > Chordata > Mammalia > Rodentia > Muridae > Acomys > Acomys russatus. Next base: position 82,541,646 of record NC_067139.1, on the reverse strand, counting down.
TCAGTTCCCATGAGTTTGCAAGTTTGTGTTGATGATGGTATCTATGGTAGTCAGAAAGGATGGAGGATGAAACTTCAGTTTGCTTATGTATATTGAGACTTGCTTTGTGTCAGAGTATGTAGACAGTTTTGGAGAATGCTACTAGGGGTTCTGAGAAGAAGGTATATTCTGTATTTGGGCAACATGTTCACCAGTTATCTGTTAGGTACATTTGGTTTATGGCATCAGTTAGTTCCAGGATTTCTCTGTTTAGTTTTTGTCCTAATAACCTGTCTCCTGGTGAAAGTATGGTACTTCAGTCTCCCACTATGAGTGTGGGAGGGTCAATATGTGATTTAGGTTGTAGGACTGTTTTTGTTGTTGTTTTATGAACTTGGGTGCCCTAGTGTTGGATGCATATATGTTAAAGAATATTAAGTTCTCTTGATGGATTTTTCCTTTTATGAGTATGTAGTATCTTTCCATACCTTTCCTAAGTAGTTTTGGTTTGAGGCCTATTTAGTTAGATATTCAAATGGCTATACAAGCTTGCTACTTAGGTCCTTCTCCTTGGAATGTTCTTTTCCATTCTTCTACCCTGAGGTGATGTCTAGCCTTGATGTTAAATTGTATTCCTGGATGCATCAGAAGGGTTGATCCTGAGTTTTAAGCCATTCTATTAGTATGTATCAGTTTCTTGGGGAATTGAGATCATTTGATAATGAGAGTTATCAACAAAGTGTTTGTTGATTCTCAGCTTTGGTGCTAGTGATCGATTCCTTCCTTTCTGTTGTTGATGTTGTTGTTGTTGTTGTTTATTTGTTGTGTGTCTATGTTCTTGTTTATTGTTTCAGTGGTCAGACATTATTTATTCTTTGTGTTTTAGTGTGTGTGGTTATCCACTTTGGGTTGAAGTTTTCCTTCTAGCACCTTCTGTAGAGCTGAATTTGTAGATAGGTCCTGTTTAACTTGATTCTTATTTACTGTCTTTCTCCATCTATAGAAATTGAAAGTTTTGGGAGGTATAGCAGTCTAGGTGGTATCTGTGGTCTCTTAGACTTTGTAACATTGGTCCAGGGCCTTCTGGCTTTTAAGATCTACATTTAAAAGTCAGGTGTTAGTCTTAGATGCCTTCCTTTATATGTTGTTTCCCTTTATATATTTTTCCTTGTCCCTTTTAATATTCTTTCCCTGCTCTGTACATTAAGTATTCTGATTACGATGTAACATGAGACTTTCTTTTCTAGTCCAGTCTATCTGATATTCTGTAGGTTCCCTATGCCTTAATAGATACTTCCACTTTAGGCTTAGGCAATTTAGTTACATGGTTTTGTTGAAAATGTTTTCTGTGTCTTTCGCTTTTGTTCAACTTCCTCTAATCCTATTATTCGTAGATTCAGCATTCTGAAAGTACCCTAGATTTCCTGGTTGTTTTGTGCCTGGATATTTTTAAATTTAACATTTTCTTGGTTCAACATATCCATTTTTCTATCATGTCTTCAACAAATGAGATCCTTTCCTCCATCTCTTATACTTTCTTGGGGAGGCTTGCCTCTGTGCTTCCTGTTTAAGTTTCTAAATTTTTTGGTTTCCAGTTTTCTCTCAGTTTTTGTTTTCTAAATTGATTCTACTTCCACTTGCAAGTCTTGAACTGTATTCCTCATTTTGTCCTATTGTTTGTTTGTGTTTTCATAGATTTCTTTAAGAGATGTACTCATTTGTTCTCTCAAGACCTCTAACATATTCATAAAAGCTCTTCTGAAATCCTTTTCTTCAGCTATACAGCATTTCTCTGAGCCAATCATATTAAGGTTTCTAGGCTTTAGTGAAGACATATTATCCTCATTGTCTTCAATTGTTTTATGCTGATACATAGGAATCTATGTTTGGGATCATGGTAATTCTTAGTGATGATATCCAGTCTTGTCTTTGGTGTGTGTGTGTGTGTGTGTGTGTGTGTGTATGTGTGTGTGTGTTATTGCTCTGTTTATGTTACCCTCTCTGGTCTTTCAGAGAACATAGTGACTCTCATTTTCCTGGTAAGCAATTTCTGATATTCTGCCAGGTGTCAAGACTAGATTTCCAAAACTAATGTGTCTTAGTATTGGGTGCAGACACTTAGGCATGGAGATGGGCTAGAAAAAAGTGGGGTGAGGGTATCCTGTAATGATATTTTGGTTTCTATTATAAAAAATCATAAATATTATGTTTTCATTTCAATCCCAAATGAGGGATATTAGGCTGTTTCAAAATGTCCACAGCAGCTGACTATGATCTGCCTACTACTATGTCAGGGGCAGGATGTTGCCAGCAGCATATAGTCTCTGCATCAGCTGACATTTGGAATCCAGGACACTTTACAGAGCATATATAAATGCTGAAGACCAGAGGAGTTGGGGTTGTTGATTGTTGGTTGTTGGTTCATTGTTGCTGGTCACAGTTTGTTAAGAAGTCATGTACAAGAACAAATAACCACAAGATGAAATTAGATATCCAGCCAGTGAAGATAAAATTTGTCCCCAAAATTCAATGGCCCTAATCAGCAGGAAGTAGTCTAACAATAATGTCACCCACTTCCCCTCTATCCTTTTCCCCTACTATCTAGTGTTACGAGCTTGAAAGAGTGAGAATGGGGGTGGATAAGGGTAGAAAAAAGAAGAACCCACAAAGCAGCAAGGCTCTAGCTGCATTATCCACACTAGAGTGTGCCATGGAGATTTGCTTATCTCACTGGAATTGGGGAAAGAGAGACAAGAAAGGTCAACCACGGCAAAAAAAAATGGTTAAGTAGATTGGCTACAGGGCTGTAGATGAGCCTGGGAGGTTGGATTCACAGGAGAGGAGGAACTGAAAATCCAAAGACTGCCAACTTGCTCCAGCTTCCCTTTCTCCTCTCTTTTCTACCAACATTTCTTTATTAGAAATCTCTAAGTATGAAAAGCTGTAGCCTTATGATTGTCTGTCCTTCCATAGTAATTGCCAGACATTACTGAGTTGCCACATTTTCGGGCATATTTGGCCTCTGTGAGCAATTGGGCCTGAGGTGACCTCAAGCAATATGAAGATAATTACTTATATATGGAGATGAAGACAAACGACCACTTCACTGTATCCATGGCTTTCCTGTGAAATCAGTGTGAGCCTCCATGAGGAACCACAGAAACCCTAGGGCTTCATTTTCCCTTATTAAAATCCAGCTGTGGTAACATCTCCTTTTTGCTCCTCTCTGGCCATTTGTATAATTTTAATTAACCAGAAAAATATTGCAGCAACAACACAGACTAATTTTTAAAATTAGGGGGATCCAAAATGCAGATGATCAGAAACCAGGCTTTCTTTCATTTCTCGGGGTTTTTGTTCCACTCCCCCTGCAGTGTCTGCCACTGTGTCTCTCACAACACAGTAGTACACAGCCGAGTCTGACTCTTGCACCGAGGCTTTCTGCAGGTGGAAGGAGGTGGCTCCTTTGTCATATGTGGCTTCAAACCCTCTGCTGCTTCCCTTGTTGTTGGCTGTTGTGACTTGCAAAAGGAGCTGGGGACCTTCTCCAAGATATTGGACATACCACAAAAGAGTTGGATATCCTGTGGCTGAATAAGTGCAGTTTATAAATAGGAAGTCGCCTTCTGAGAGGGTCACTTGACCTTGTGTCTGGGTCACTGAGTCTCCATGGGTCCTGCCTGGAGGAAGAATGGGATATCTGTGTCACTTTAAGGACAATGCTCATAATAACTTAAATCTTTTTCTGACAAGATAGAAGAAAGAGTACAAGTTTTAAGTCCCTTTACTTACCAAGCATGAACAGTATCACACTCACAAAAGCTGGAGAAGTGTTCATCTTCAGTGTCACCCAAGTAATGTTCTTGACCCTTCACGTGAAAAAATGGTAAAATGGCATCAAATGATGAACCTACAAAGCTTATAGTTCACACATATACTGTTCTTGTGTTAGGAAACTCCACCCCCTGGTGGGCAGAGATTAAATAGGGTGTCTTGCCTACTTCCCAGAGACAGAAATGCACTCTCACCCTCTCACTCTCAACATCAATTGTAAGGCAAGTGTCAGACTTTACTTGGCCTTTACCAATGTAAAGAACATAAACAGTGGACGTTAACATATTCCCTGCTGTCATTCTTAGGATTCTGCCTGGAATGAGAGTAGAGTGCATGTTCTAGTAGAGCCACTGATGGTCTATTTCTTTCAGTCTTTACCATAGGATAAAAGGAATGGCAAAAAGTAGGATTTACTAACTTATTTTCACTGATTCAAATTTGCATTAAGATACTATGCTGTCCTGGAGGCATGGCTCAGGACTGGAAAGAACTTTTTGCTCATGCAGAGGACTGAGGTTTGACTCCCAGAACACGCACGATGACAGAGCCATCTGTAACTCCATTTCCAGTAAGAACTGACTCTCTCTTCTGACCTCCATTGGCACCAGGCACACATATGATTCATAAACATAAATGCATGCAAAACATTCATGTGCATAAGACAGAATATTTTTTAATTTCTTAAAGGTTTTATAAAATTAAGTTATTATAAATTGGCACTAAGACTATATAACCATTGCAATCTGCTTTATTTACCTTCTAGAAATTTGAAATAAGGGTTTGTGCTGCCCATTTAGTTAGGAGATCACTGATGTCTTGAAACAATGTTTGAAGATTAACTTCACAGGACAGCCGCAACAAAGGAAGCATCTGTGGCTTGCAGAGCTCACGTGTTATAACACTCTGCTTCAAATGTGGGCTATGGCCTTTTACATTGCTCTTTTCTGTAACTGTCATTGTGCCCTGTGGTGGCTGTTGTTGGAAAACAGGAATCTGCCTGTCATCCAGGATTTGCAACACATTTGTAGCTCTTTCCTGAGGGCCTGCACAGGACATCCCTGGCATCCAGCTCCCATGAGTGTCTTCAGAAAAGCTTCTTCCTTCAATAGTCAAAGCTTCCATTCCACTGATATTGTTTAGTGGGATTAGAAAGAAACATGGAAAACATCCCTTTGCTTGTGTAGCTGCAGTCAGTACTACAAGAGTAAACCATCTAGTCCAGCCTGCAGCAATTGCACTTGGCCTAAGCACCCAATAGTCTAAGTGAGCTAAGTTGCCCTGTTTTAGTTCTTCCATTTTATTATATTTTTTTCTGGTTTTTAGCATTGTCCATGGTGCTGGTAGTGTTGTAGAGATTATTGGTTTTGGAGAAGTTGTTTTTGCCTTCATTTTCACACCTACCAATATGTAAGGATAATCCTTTGGCTTGTGTATTTATCATGCAGACTGTTAAGAGTTGATGTTTAAAAATTTTAAATCTGATTTGCAAAATTGTAACTAGTTTTGATTTTTCTTTTTTGGGAGTGATAAAAAGACATTATATTTACATTGTAAAATATTATTTTAAAACATTTAGTAGTCATTTCATATTGTCTTTAAAAGGTGGGTATTCTTTATTTTATTAGTATGGTGCTACAATTTAATAGAGTATTAACAAATTTCCAGAATAAAATACATTACTAACAGTTTTAAGAAGTGTCTTTACCTTGTTCCTTACAATAATGGCATTTTAGGTCATACTATGATTGAACAATTTGTTTGTCTGAGATTAGGCAATGGATAAATATTTAAAACATTACAAATAGAAATAAAAATAGCTGGACTGCGTGAAAGCTACTGAGCACACACATACAAGCAAAAAAAAAAAGAGTCAAAGATTCCACTCTTGAGAGTGAATTTCATGGCTGCCATCTTTCTGTGGGAGCTCCTGTTATACTTGAATTTGCCTTAGTAATTTTTCTCACTGACAGATTTAGTCTTCTCTCAATGCTGTTCTTTATCACTTTTGTGCACACCTTTTCCCTAAATGTTGTTGCTTTTACATTAAAATTTTATTCTGTAAGTGACGGCCTGTGGCTCAGAACCTTTGCTCTTACAACTCAAGTTATTGGAGCAGGAGGCCTCTGCTTTTCCGTCACTGGCAACACTTGTAGTTGCTTCAGAATATGCTATTCATACTGTGATCTATACAAGATGTAGAATCGCCTATTAAAATAACATTTTCTTTCCTTTTTGTTCTTACAGTTTCTTAGCTACAGACTTTTGTGCAGATTGACATAGTGAGGATGTGCCTCCTCCACAAAGAAGGCCTCTCATCACATGAGAAAGCAGTTGGTTGGCCCTAAAGACAATCAATGCCACCATTACACCAGACAACACATTGCTTATTAGGTTCTTCATTTAGCACATCAAACCATATGTATTTTTCACTTCCTTAATGAATGCTGGTTGCACAAATAGCATGCATGTGAATGATGCATTTTAATCAGATCCATCCTCCATGACCAGGCTTGCCTATCCTCTCATTTCCTACATTCCCCTTAGTCTTCCCAAATAGCACCCCTTTACTTTCATGGCTTTTTTTCAAATCTGTATTCTTTTTTTTCTCCTTTTTTAATTATTAATTTATTCAAATTACATCTCAGTTGTTAGCCCATCCCTTGTATTCTCCCATTCCTCCCTCCCTCCTGCTTTCCCCCCATTCCCCTCCCTTATGTCTGTGACTGAGGGATACCTCCTCCCCCTGTATATGCTCATAGGGTATCAAGTCTCTTCTTGATGACCTATTATCCTTCCTCTTAGTGCCACCAGGCGTCTCCAGATCTCCTTCTCCATTTAAAGGTGGAGAATGTCCTGTCCATTGGCTAGTCTGGGTAGGGGTTCGAAGTTTACTGCCTATATTTTCCTTGGCTGGTGCCATAGTTTGAGGAGGACCCCAGGACCCAGACCCGCCTGTAGTTTTCCAGGGCCCTCTGGATCCTTCTATGTCCTCATTCTCACAGGCTTCTCACACCTAAAGTTTCAATAGGATGAACTCCCCTCTGACCCACGTCCCTGGTAGGTAAAGTTTTCCATGAGAACGTACCCTTGGATTACTGTCTCGATATAAGTGAGTATATACTATTTAACTCTTTTTCCTTCTGGGTGAACTCACTCATTATGATGATTTCTAGTTCAATCCATTTGTCCACAAATTTCAGAAATTCCTTGTTTTTAATAGCTGAGTAGTATCCCATAGTGTAAATGTACCACAGTTTCTTTATCCATTCTTCTACTGATGGACACTTAGGGTGTTTCCATGTTCCGGCTATTATGAATAAGGCAGCTATGAACATGGTTGAGCATATGTCCCTGTTGTGTGGTAGTGCATCTTCTGGGTATATTCCAAGGGTCTTGAGGAAGCCCTATTTCCATTTTTCTGAGAAAGCGCCAGATAGATTTCCAAAGTGGTTGTACTAGTTTGCATTCCCACCAGCAATGAAGGAGTGTTCCTCTTTCTCCACATGCTCGCCAGCATGTGGCGTCAGTTGAGTTATTGATCTTAGCCATTCTGATGGATGTAAGATGGAATCTCAGTGTCATTTTGATTTTCATTTCTCTGATGACTAACGAGGACGAGCATTTCTTTAAGTGTTTCTTGGCCATTTGATATTCCTCTGTTGAGAATTCTCACAGCTATTCTGGCTCAAGCACTTCTCCAAGGTGAGTTATGCAATCTGTCCTCTCTCTCAGCCAGGAACTGCTCTGCTTGGCCTCAAACTAGCTCAGCATTCTGCTCTAATCTTCTGGTCTCTTCTTGTTTTCTGCCCTGTTCTGTCTTCACCTGAGTTCTCTCTCTGCAACCCACCTCTCTGCTATTGTCCTGGTAAAACTGCTCTCTCTCTCCCTCTCTCCCTCTCTCCCTCTCTCTCTCTCTTTCCCTCTCTCCCTCTCTCCCTCTCTCCCTCCCCCCCTTCTCTCTCTCTCTCTCTTGAACTGCCTCTTAAGTAGCTTTCCTTTCCTCTCTCTTCTCATTAGAGTTGGGCACATCCTATTCTATCAAACCATCTCTAATTTGTCACCTTTTCTACTACTTATCATTTTTAAACATTGATGCTTCCTTCCACAAATTAACTTTACCTTGATTTGAGATTAAAGGCACATACCACCAGGCCTGGACCTAAGCTTTTCTTTACCTGATACTTGTTCTATACCAGGATGGCCTTGACACAGATTTGTAAGCCTCTGTCTCTTAGATTAAAGGCATGTTTGTATTCCAGCTGGATCACACAGACCTAGAAGGTCTTTGGATGTCCTGACAGAACAGCCATGTTATGAATTAACTTTCCTCCACAGATAGACAGACTGATGATACATAGATAGATAGATAGATAGATAGATAGATAGATAGATAGATAGATTCACAGATACATGGATAACAGAGATTGATAATAGGTAGATAGATAGATATTAATATTTTTCTGAAATGAAGAAAATAAATTAGTATTTTCAAGAAAATGACACAACTGGAAAAGACTATAGTGAGTTATCCAGACTAAAGAGACAGATACATGCAAATCTTAGCTTCTACTTTTTATTTTTATGTATTCACAGGAATATAAGTGTGTATACAAAGCACAAAACTAGAGAGCAGACCAGAAAAAGAGAAAAGGAATTTAAAAAGGACCTACTGGGAGCAAGAAAGTTTAGGTGAGGATGGGGAACTGGGAGTGATAGAGGGGAAAACGTTAGGGAAAGGTCGACCAAAAGTGAGTGTGTATGAAAATGCAATGGAGAAACCTGTGACACTGTGAGCTAGTCTTTCAAAAATATGAAAAAAATATTTTTTTATTTTTTATTAATTTATTCTTGTTACATCTCAATGGTTATCCCATCCCTTGTATCCTTCCATTCTTCCCTCCCTCCCATTTTCCTATTATTCCCCTCCCCTATGACTGTTCCTGAGGGGGATTATGTCCCCCTGTATATGCTAATAGGGTATCAAGTCTCTTCTCAGTAAACTGCTATCCTTCCTCTGAATGCCACCAGGTGTCCCCCTCCAGGGGACATGGTCAAATGTGAGGCACCAGAGTACATGAGAAAGTCATATCCCACTCTCTACTCAACTGTGGAGAATGTTCTGACCATTGGTTAGTTCTGGGTAGGAGTTTAAAGTTTCGGGCCTGTATTGTCTTGGCTGGTGCCTTAGTTTGAGCGGACCCCTGGGCCCAAATCTGCCTATCATAATGTTCTACTTGTAGGTTTCTAGGACCCTCTGGATCCTTCTACTTTGCTATTCTCCCATGCTTCTCTCATTAAGAGTCCCAATAGGATATCCTCCACTCTGTCCCAGTTTCCTGGTAAGTGAAGGCTTTCGTGGGACATGCCCCTTGGGCTAGTATGCAGATATAAGTGAGTATATACCATTGAGTCTTTCTGATTCTGGGTTAACTCACTCATTATGATCATTTCTAGCTCAATCCATTTATCACATAGTATTCCATAGTGTATATGTACCACAGTTTTTTTATCCATTCTTCTACTGATGGACACTTAGGCTGTTTCCATGTTCTGGCTATTATGAATAAGGCTGCTATGAACATGGTTGAGCAAATTTTCTTGTTGTGTGCTAGAGCATCTTCTGGGTATATTCCAAGGAGTGGAATAGCTGGGTCTTGAGGAAGCCCTATTCCCATTTTTCTGAGATAGCACAGGATAGAATTCCAAAGTGGCTGTACTAGTTTGCATTATTTTTAATTGAAATCTCTTGAAAATGAAAAAATGAGCTGTGCTGTAGGGGTGAGGGTGGATGTTATGGCATGGCATGTGGTGAGTCTTAAAGTCATGTTTTTGTTTTCCAACTCACCAACATCTACACATTAACAGTATGTACACTGTTGTAGAACCGTCAGTATGTGAGAAGAGAGAAGGTGATGCTATTGAACCAAACCAAAGGTGTGCATTTCCTTTCAGGACTACTTAATTTAAAAATGTCAAAATATTTTCCAATGACTCAAGACCTCTCTACTCCTGCTCTTAATATCCTTTGCATATGGAATAGAAACATTTCTCCACTATGTGCTCTGTGCCCTATCTCAGGCTTTGAATGGCACAGTAGGTTTGGGTGCAGGCTGCAGGTGCCTGGGGAGCACTGTGTGCTCACTGCACAGAGGTAGACAGCTGAGTCACTGGGCTGGAAGTCTCTGATGTGCAGGGAAACATGCAGGCTGGCTTTTTTTAGGTGAGCTGTGAATCTGCCTTCTTTCTTGTCACCATTGGAGAAGATGGACATCAGTGCCTTGGGGCCTTGCCCAGGATGCTGTCTGTACCACCAGAAGTACTGAGAACTAGAGTCAGTGAAAGTGCAGTTTAAGGAGGCCATTGCTCCCTCTGGGACACTGAGGGATTCTGGGTTCTGTTGCACCTTCTGCTGACAGCTCACCCCTGTGGAGAAAGACAAAGGTCAGGCAAACAGGCCTGTATGCACATGAATGCTAACATTTCAGAATGCCTTTTCCATGTTCCTCCCACCCCTAACATGAGATTTAAAACATTTTTGTTTCTCCCATTGGCCTGGAAGAGGCAACAACTTTACATATCACACCTGGATCCTGAAGACATTCCCACACTTACAGTTTAACTGAAGCCACAGGACCACTAGTGACACACTCAAGGATGCCATACTGTCTTCTTCCCTCTCAATGAGGACTGACACTCTCAGCCCTAAGTTAGCAACTAGAAAAGACTCCCCACCACCTGAGGAGCACCAAGCCATTTCCCCAGCCCTTCCTCCACCCCTTCCTCCTCTTCCTGCACCCTTCTTCTTCCCCTCCCTTCACCCCCATCCCTGCCACTTGAAACCTTTCCTCAAGACCACTAAGAAAACACTGCCACCTTGTGGGCTCCTGATAGTGACCAAAGAAATAGTCAAATTGCAGACTCTTCTAGCTTTAACTGTTAAAGAATAAAGCACATGAGAGTTTAGTTGGAATATTGAGAGACCTTTGCTGCAAGTCAGAATGAGGGTGTGAGCAAGTGTGTACACACTCAGCAGATGTTGTCTTCTTTCTTTGTAACAACAAGTATGACACACAGGCAATCACCCACACTGAAAAAGTGAGAAAAGTCTTCCATAGAAATCTGAGTAGGTGTTTGTATAGCATAACTCTAACCCTTGTCACTCCACACACCCTCATTCAAACCCATCTTCAAGTTTTCAATTTAATTTAATTTTTAAAATATTTTACTGATTCTTTCTTAGTTTCACATCATGTTTACAACCCTGCTCATATATCAACTTTTATATCCACCCTCCACTCTTGCAAACTTCCTCCCACACACAAAAAAATAAAAATAGAAAAAAATAAGCAAACAATAAAAAATATACAAAACAAAACCTAAACTTATTGCATTGTCAGTATACTATGGGACACACTGTGAAATGTCGTTAAGTCTACAGGTGGCCTGGGCTGACTTTATGTCTAGGTCAGAATCTAGAAACACCTGGAATTATTCATTGCATTTGGAGCCAGGACTGAACTTGTCTCCAAACAGAACTTTACTTGGATTGGGTCAGAAGAGGTGGAGTTGTGCTCAGCCCCTAAACTCTACATAAAACTTAGCAAACTTGTTTGTCTAATTTTTAAATCCTCTTTTCTTAAAAAAAAGTCCTATTATGTACGTATTCATCATGAATGTTGTAGATCTGTTTTCTCTCATCCTCCCTCTTCCTGACTCAGCCTCCCCCTCTCATTTCCCCCTTTTCTTTCTTCTCTATATTTTTCCCTAACCCTTTCACTTAATCCCATTCTCCATTTCAAAGTCACCATCAACTCATTTGTACCAGAAGAATGCCAGAGATGAACAGGTTCCACATAGAAACAATTCAGGAAACAGCTGTCTTGCAGGGGTCTGTGGGACTTCTGTGGACAGCAGGGTAAAGACCCATGGAGGCAAGAAGGCAGAATAGTTCAACACAATTATGTGGCCTGTGTTGGTTCACACTTCAGCAGTCTGATATGGAAGTAGTTTATTTTAGACTCATTTAAGGGTAGCACAATTTAGTGAAAGCTTCTCTGGTGACAACTCAATTCTGTGTGCACTATAAAGCATACATTAATCTCTTTAAAGAACAAAGCATTCTAAATAAAGATTATATGTGACACTGAAACTCTTGGTAAATACATGGGACAGCGTCCATAAAGACGGGTCAGTAGACTGACTGATTAAAAAAAAGATTATGAGGGATCCAAGATGGTGTCAAGCAGTGTGGACTGTGTTTGGAGGGTCCAGTGAACAATTCAGGGAATTGCACAGATTTGTGAGCCAGGAACACCAAGGTCCCCACACCACGGCAGCAGGAGTGCTCCATAATTTGGAGGGACCAGGGTGCGGAGGACTTGCGTGCCCCTGCACATGGGAGGAACGTGGATTTTCTCGGATCGGAGCAGCAGCGGCAGAGGCAGCAGCACCAGTGGCGGCACCAGTGGCACCAGCATCAGCAGTGGCAGTGGCTGAGGATTGCAGCTCTGAGCCTTCCAGTGGAGGCGATTAGTGTGGTGGCCAGTGAGAGTTGCTGCGGGAGAGGGGACTCTGGACAGGATTTGGGTCTCATGGTGCCTTGTGACCCAAACTGGACTCGGCGGACAGTTCAGCCCCAGAATCTCGGCTTCAGCTCAGTGCGTAGTGCCCTGGAGACACTGTCTCAGCACAGCAAGCAATTCTGCCCTAGGCACTACCTCAACTCAGCCACAGCTCCCCTGCTGTGACACAGGCTGGGCGGAGCACTCAGTTCCACCCTAGGCACCAACTCAGTGCAGCCGCAGTTCTCATGCTGTGACTCAGGCTAGGCAGAGTGCTCAGATTCACCCTCGGCACCAGCTCAGCGCAGCCGCAGTTATCACGCAGGCTGGGCGAAGCACTCAGCTCCACAAGAGGCACTACCTCACATCAACGAGCAGTTCTGCCCAAGACACTAGCACAGCTCAGCGGGCAGTTCTGGGGTGCTAACATAGGCTGAGGTCAGCACGCAGATTCAGCCCAGAGGCGCTAGCTGGACTTGCTGGGCAGATTGGGCCCAGAGACTCTAGTTGAGCTGTGCGAATAGACGTGGCGGCTCCAAGACTGGCTGGAATATCCACGCAGTATAGGCCTGGAGTCCCAGGCTGAATTCAGTGTGCAGTGTGAGTCCAGAGACCCTGGCTGAGCTCGGTGCACAACTCCGCCCCGGAGACTCAGGTGGAGCTCGGCATGCAGTTTGGGGCCTGAGTCTCTAACTGTGCTTGGCAGACAGATTGGGCCCAGAGACACTAGCGGACCTTTTGGCACAGTCCCGGCTCTAAGGCTCTGGTTGGACACAGTGTGCAGTTTGAACCCAGAATTCCTGGCTGAGCTTGGCCGTGAGTCAATAACTGACCACAGCACAAACTTTGGGCCAAAGCCCGTAGCTGAGCTTGGTGCCCAGTCCCAGGCCCCCAAAATTCTGGCTGGACCCTGTGTGCATTTTGTGCCCAGAATCCCTAGCTGAGCCCGGCAGACAGTTCAGGCCCTGAGGATATAGATGAGCTCGGCGCGTGGGTCGGGCCCAGTGTCCCTGGCTGGACTTGGCAGGGAACCCAGAAGGCTGTGGATACGTTGGCCTGAATCAATGCTCATTCAGAGACACAAAACGATGGCAGGACCCCCAGCACATGGGAGCTGAGGATCACTGGCTGTGAGAGACCAAAAAGACAGGGATAACCTCCTGCCATTCACACCAGGGAAGTATCAGAGCTTCCAGGCTATGAAAATCATGAGAAAACAAATGAATCTATCATCCGACCCCCTCCATCCAACTCTTGAAGCTACTGAACAAAAACAAAGACACCAAGATGTCTAAAGGACAGCGTAAAAGCATGCGCAACCCCCCCCAAAAAAATAGGGTCTCCAGTTTCCAGCTATCCCAAAGAAAACAACCCAGAGAACTCAAATACAACGGAAATACAAGAAAATGACCTCAAATCCTTAGTAATGAGGATATTAATGGAAGAAAGAAATAAAATTGGTAATCAAATGCAGGAGGACACAGCCAAACAGGTGAGAGACATAAAAGAAGCACATAGAATGGAACTGGAAAAATTGCAAGAAAATGCAAACAACCAGATGAAAGAAATCAAAAAATCAGTTCAAGATCTGAAGATGAAAATGGATTCAATGATAAACACACAGACAGAAGAAAAAGGAGAAAATGAGACCTCAGAGAAGAAGGCAAGCAACACAGAGGTGAGCTTTTCTAACAAAATCCAAGAGATGAAAAAACGAATCTCAGGTCTAGAAGATACAATCACGGATCTTGAAGCAACCATTAAGGAAAATGCGAAATCTGGAAAACTCCTGACACAAAACATCCAAGAAATTAAGGACACCATGAAAAGAAGAAATCTGCGGATAATAGGCATTGAAGAAAGAGAAGACATCAGACTCCAGGGCTCAGAAACTATTCTCAACAAAATCATAGAAGAAAATTTCCCCAATCCAAAGAAAGAGATGCCTATAAACATACAAGAGGCCTACAGAACACCAAATAGAATTGACCAGAAAAGAAAAACTGCCCACCACATAATAATCAAAACACAAAACATGCAGAACAAAGAAAAATATTAAAAGCTGCAAGGGAAAAGGGCCAAATAACATTTAATGGCAAACCTATCAGAATTACACCCGACTTCTCAGCAGAGACCATAAAAGCCAAAAGGGCCTGGACAGAGATCCTGCAAACCCTAAGAGAACACAGATGCCAGGCCAGACTACTTTACCCAGCAAAATTATCAATAACCATTGATGGAGAAAACAAAATATTCCATGACAAAAACAAATTCAAACAGTACCTATCCACAAACCCAGGTTTACAGAAGGTACTAGAAGGAAAACTCCATCCCAAAGGGTCAAGCTACAACCAAAACTACACAGGAAATGGATAACTACCCCATGGCAAAAACACAACTACACAAACACACGACTGGAAACAACATAAAAATTAAGACTCTTAACAGTCACTGGTCATTAATATCTCTCAACATCAATGGCCTCAATTCTCCAATAAAAAGACACAGACTAACTGAATGGGTACATAAACAAGATCCAACATTCTTCTGCATTCAAGAAACACATCTCACCCATAATGATAGGCATTACTTCCGAGTAAAAGGTTGGAAAAAAATTTTCCAAGCAAATGCTCACAAGAAGCAAGCAGGCATACATAGCCATTTTAGTATCAAACAAAACAGACTTTCAACCAAAATTAATCAAAAGGGATGAGGAAGGACACTTCATACTCATCAAAGGTAAAGTCAATCAAGATGACATCACAATTCTGAACATCTATGCTCCCAATACAAGGGCACTCACATTTCTAAAAGATGTGCTAAAAAGCTTAAACCACACATCGATCCCCACACCATAATAGTGGGGGACTTCAACACCCCACTCTCACTGAAGGATAAGTCATTGAAACAGAAACTAAACTGAGAAATAACATCATTAACCAATGCCATGGGTCAAATGGATCTAACAGATATCTATAGAACCTTTCACCCAAACAAGAAAGAATATACCTTCTTCTCTGCACCCCATGGAACCTTCTCCAAATAGATCACCTTGTAGGACACAAAGCAAGCCTCAACAGATACAAGAGGATTGAAATAATACCTTGTATCCTATCAGATCACCATGCTCTTAGGCTGCAATTCAACAACAACAGAAATAACAAAAAGCCTACACGTACGTGGAAACTAAACAACTCTCTGCTAAATGACACCTGGGTCAGGGAAGAAATAAAGAAAGAAATCAAGGAGTTTCTGAAATTCAATGAAAATGAAGAAACAACATACCCAAATTTGTGGGATACATTGAAAGCAGTGCTAAGAGGAAAATTCATAGCACTAAGTGCCTTTAAAAAGAAATTGGAAACATTGCACATAAGCATCTTAACGACACAACTGGAAGCCCAAGAAAAAAAAGAAGCAGAAACACCCAAGAGAAGTAGACGCCTGGAAATAATCAAACTCAGGGCTGAAATTAACAAATTAGAAACTAAGAAAACAGTCCCAAGAATCAACAAAACCAAAAGCTGGTTCTTTGAGAAAATCAACAAGATAGACAGACCATTAGCCAAACTAACTAAAAGGCAGAGAGACAGTATTGAAATCAACAAAATCAGAAATGAAAAGGGAGACATAACAACAGACACTGAAGAAATTCAAAGATTCATAAGATCCTACTTTGAAGGCATATACGCCACAAAATTTGAAAATCTAAGGGAAATGGACAATTTTCTAAAACAATTTCACTTGCCAAAGTTGAATGAAGAACAGATAAACAAGCTAAATAGTCCCATTTCCCCTACAGAAATAGAAGCAATCATCGATGGTCTCCCAACCAAAAAAAACCCAGGGCCAGATGGTTTCAGTGCAGGATTCTACCAGACCTTCAAGGGCGAGCTAATACTGATACTCTTCAAGCTACTCCAAAAGATAGAAATGGATGGAAAATTACCAAATTCATTCTATGAGGCCATAGTCTCATTGATACCTAAACCTCACAAAGATTCAACAAAGAAAGAGAATTTCAGACCAATTTCTCTTATGAACATAGATGCAAAAATACTAAATAAAATACTTGCAAAACGAATACAAGAACACATCAAATATATCATTCACCATGACCAAGTAGGCTTCATTCCAGGCATGCAGGGATGGTTTAATATACGGAAATCCATCAATGTAATCCACCATATAAACAAACTGAAAATAAAAAGACACATGATTATCTCCTTGGATGCAGAGAAAGCATTTGATAAAATTCAACACCCATTCATGTTTAAAGTTTTAGAGAGATCGAGGATACAAGGCACTTTCCTCAACATAATAAAGGCTATATACAGCAAGCCAATAGCCAAAATCAAAGTAAATGGTGAGATACTCAAGGAAATTCCTCTCAAATCGGGAACAAGGCAAGGCTGCCCACTCTCTCCATATCTCTTCAATATAGTACTCGAAGTTCTAGCCAGAGCAATAAGACAACAAAAGGAAATCAAGGGTATCCAAATGGGAAAGGAGGAAGTCAAATTATCCCTCTTTGCAGATGATATGATAGTGTACATAAGTGACCCTCAAAACTCCACCAGAGAACTCCTAAAGCTGATAAACACCTTCAGCAAATTGGCTGGATACAAAATTAACTCAAAAAAGTCTGTAGGCTTCCTATACACAAATGACAAGCTTGCAGAGGAAGAAATTAGGAAAACCACACCCTTCACATTAGCCACAAGCAATATAAAATATCTAGGAGTTACCCTAACTAAGCAAGTGAAGGACTTGTATGAAAAAAATTTCAAAACTCTGAAGAAAGAGATTGAAGATGACCTGAGAAGATGGCATGACCTTCCTTGCTCATGGATCAGAAGAATTAACATAGTAAAAATGGCCATCCTACCAAAAGCAATCTACAGATTCAATGCAATCCCTATCAAAATACCTACACAATTTTTTAAAGACATTGAAAGTTCAATTCTGAACTTCATATGGAAAAACAAAAAACCCAGAATAGCTAAAACAATCTTGTACAATAAAAGGTGCTCCGGAGGAATCTCCATACCTGATCTCAAACTGTATTATAAAGCAATAGTAATTAAAACAGCATGGTACTGGCACAGCAACAGGCTGGTTGATCAGTGGAATCGAATCGAAGACCCAGATATGAATCCACACACATATGGTCACTTGATTTTTGACAAAGAAGCCAAATCCATTCAATGGAAAAAGGATAGCATCTTCAACAAATGGTGCTGGTCTAACTGGAGGTCTATGTGTAAAAAAATGAAACTGGACCCATATTTGTCACCTTGCACAAAACTCAAATCCAAGTGGATTAAAGACCTCAACATAAAACCAGAGACACTAAGCCACTTAGAAGAAAAAGTGGGAAAGAGCCTGGAACATATTGGCACAGGAGACAACTTCCTGAACAGAACACCAACGGCCCAGGCCTTAATGTCAACCATTAATAAATGGGACCTCATGAGGCTGAGAAGCTTCTGTAAGGCAGGAGACACTGTCAAGAGAACAAAGCGACAGCCTACAGACTGGGAAAAAATCTTCACCAACCCTACATCTGACAAAGGTCTAATATCCAAAATATATAAAGAACTCAAGAAATTAAACACCACCAAACCGAATAACCCAATTGAGAAATGGGGCTTGGAACTAAACAGAGAATTCTCAACAGAGGAGTATCAAATGGCTGAGAAACACTTAAAGAAATGCTCAACCTCCTTAGTCATCAGGGAAATGCAAATCAAAACAACTCTGAGATTCCATCTTACACCCATCAGAATGGCTAAGATCAAAAATTCAAGCGACACCACATGCTGGCGAGGATGTGGGGAGAGAGGAACACTCCTTCATTGCTGGTGGGAATGCAAACTAGTACAGCCACTTTGGAAATCTATCTGGTGCTATCTCAGAAAAATGGGAATAGGGCTTCCTCAAGACCCAGCTATTCCACTCTTTGGAATATACCCAGAAGATGCTCCAGCACACAACAAGAAAATTTGCTCAACCATGTTCATAGCAGCCTTATTCATAATAGCCAGAACATGGAAACAGCCTAAGTGTCCCTCAGTAGAAGAGTGGATAAAGAAACTGTGGTACATATACACTATGGAATACTACTCAGCTATTAAAAACAAGAAATTCCCGAAATTTGTGGATAAATGGATTGAGATAGAAATGATCATAATGAGTGAGTTAACCCAGAAGCAGAAAGAATCAAATGGTATATACTCACTTATATCTGCATACTAGCCCAAGGGGCATGTCCCACAAAAGCCTTCACTTACCAGGAAACTGGAACAGAGGGGAAGGCATCCTATTGGGACTCTAAATGAGAGACGCATGAGAGAATAGCAAAATAAAAGGATACAGAGGGTCCTAGAAATCTACAAGTAGAACAATATGATAGGCAGATTTGGGCCCAGGGGTCCCGCTCAAACTAAGGCACCAGCCAAGGACAATACAGGAGGTAAACTTTAAACCCCTTCCCAGATCTAGCCAATGGTCAGAATATTCTCCACAGTTGAGTGGAGAGTGTGATACGACTTTCTCACATACTCTAGTGCCTCACATTTGACCATGTTCCCTGGAGGGGGAGACCTAGTGGCACTCAGAGGAAGGACAGCAAGTAGCCAAGAAGAGACTTGATACCCTATGAGAATATATAGGGGGACATAATCCCCCTCAGGAACAGTCATAGGGGAGTGGAATAATGGGAAAATGGGGGGGGAGAGGAATAGGAGGATACAAGGGATGGGACAAACATTGAGATGTAACAAGAATAAATTAATAAAAAAAAAGAAATCAACAAAATCAGAAACGAACAGGTAGACATAACAATAGACACTGAAGAAATACAAAGAATCATAAGATCCTACTTTGAAGGCATATATGCCACAAAATTTGAAAATCTAAGGGAAATAGACGATTTTCTTCATCAATTTCATTTGCCAAAGTTGAGTAAAGAACAGATAAACAAGCTAAATAGTCCCATCTCCCCTACAGAAATAGAAGCAATCATTGATAGTCTCCCAACCAAAAAAAGCTGAGGGCCAGATGGTTTCAGTGCAGAATTCTACCAGACCTTCAAGGGTGAGCTAATACCGATACTCTTCAAGCTACTCCCAAAGAGAGAAATGGATGGAACATTACCAAATTGATTCTATGACGCCATAGTCACATTGATACCTAAACCTCACAAAGACTCAACAAAAAAAAGAGAATTTCAGACCAATTTCTCTTATGAACATCGATGCAAAAATACTAAATAAAATACTTGCAAAATGAATACAAGAACACATCAAAGATATCATTCATCATGACCAAGTAGGCTTCATTACAGGCATGCAGGGATGGTTTAATATACGGAAATCCATCAATGTAATCCACCACATAAACAAACTGAAAATAAAACACCACATGATCATCTCTTTAGATGCAGAGAAAGCATTTGATAAAATCCAACACCCATTTATGTTTAAAGTTTTAGAGAGATCAGGGACACAAGGCAATTTCCTCAACATAATAAAGGCTATATACAGCAAGCCAATAGCCAAAATCAAAGTAAATGGTGAGATACTCAAGGAAATTCCTCTCAAATCGGGAACAAGGCAAGGCTGCCCACTCTCTCCACATCTCTTCAATATAGTACTCGAAGTTCTAGCCAGAGCAATAAGACAACAAAAGGAGGTCAAGGGTATCCAAATGGGAAAGAAGGGAGGCAAATTATCCCTCTTTGCAGATGATATGATAGTGTACATAAGTGACCCTCAAAATTCCACCAGAGAACTCCTAAAGCTGATAAGCACCTTCAGCAAATTAGCTGCATACAAAATTAACCCAAAAAAAGTCTGTAGCCTTCCTATACACAAATGACAAGCTTGCAGAGGAAGAAATTTGGAAAGCCACACCCTTCACGTTAGCCACAAGCAATATAAAATATCTAGGAGTCACTCTAACTAAGCAAGTGAAGGACTTGTTTGAAAAAATTTTCAAAACTCTGAAGAAAGATATTGAAGGTGACCTGAGAAGATTGAATGACCTTCCTTGCTCATGGATCAGGAGAATTAACCTAGTAAAAATGACCATCCTACCAAAAACAATCTACAGATTCAATGCAATCCTTACCAAAATACCTACAAAATTTTTTAAAGACATTGAAATTTCAATTCTGAACTTCATATGGAAAAACAAAAAACCCAGAATAGCTAAAACAATCTTGTACAATAAAAGGTGCTCTGGAGGAATCTCCATACCTGATCTCAAACTGTACTATAAAGCAATAGTAATTAAAACAGCTTGGTACTGGCAAAGTAACACGCTGATTGATCAGTGGAATTGAATCGCAGACATAGATATGAATCCACACACATATGGTCACTTGATTTTTGACAAAGAAGCCAAATCCATTCAATGGAAAAAGGATAGCATCTTCAGCAAATGGTTCTGGTCTAACTGGAGGTCTATGTGTAAAAAAAATGCAACTGGACCCATACTTGTCACCTTGCACAAAACTCAAATCCAAGTGGATTAAAGACCTCAACATAAAACCAGAGACACTAAGTCACTTAGAAGAAAAAGTGGGGAAGAACCTGGAACATATTGGCACAGGAGACAACTTCCTGAACAGAACACCAACAGCCCAGGCCTTAATGTCAACCATTAATCAATGGGACCTCATGAGGCTGAGAAGGTTCTGTAAGGCTGGAGACAGTGTCAAGAGAACAAAGCGACAGCTTACAGACTGGGAAAAGATCTTCACCAACCCTACATCTGACAAAGGTCTAATATCCAAAATATATAAAGAACTCAAGAAACTAAACACCACCAAACCGAATAACCCAATTGAGAAATGGGGCTTGGAACTAAACAGAGAATTCTCCACAGAGGAATATCAAATGGCTGAGAAAAACTTAAAGAAATGCTCAACTTCCTTAGTCATCAGGGCAATGCAAATCAAAACAACTCTGAGATTCCATCTTACACCCATCAGAATGGCTAAGATCAAAAACTCAAGCGACACCACATGCTGGCAAGGATGTGGGGAGAGAGGAACACTCCTTCATTGCTGGTGGGAATGCAAACTAGTACAGCCACTTTGGAAATCTATCTGGTGCTATCTCAGAAAAATGGGAATAGGGCTTCCTCAAGACCCAGCTTTTCCACTCCTTGGAGTATACCCAGAAGATGCTCCAGCACACAACAAGAAAATTTGCTCAACCATGTTCATAGCAGCCTTATTCATAATAGCCAGAACATGGAAACAGCCTAAGTGTCCATCGAAGAATGGATAAAGAAACTGTGGTACATATACACTATGGAATACTACTCAGCTATTAAAAACAAGGAATTCCCAAAATTTGCGGATAAATGGATTGAGCTAGAAATGATCATAATGAGTGAGTTAACCCAGAAGCAGAAAGACTTAAATGGTATATACTCACTTATAACTGCATACTAGCCCAAGGGGCATGTCCCACGAAAGCCTTCACTTACCAGGAAACTGGGACCAAGGGGAGGACATCCTATTGGGACTCTAGATGAGAGAAGCATGGGAGAATAGCAAAGTAGAAGGATCCAGAGGGGCCTAAAAACCTACAAGTAGAACATTATGATATGCAGATTTGGGCTCAGGGGTCCCACTCAAACTAAGGCACCAGCTAAGGACAATACGGGCAGTAAACTTTAAACCCCTACCCAGATCTAGCCAATGGTCAGAACAGTCTCCACAGTTAAGTGGAGAGTGGGATATGACTTTCTCACGTACTCTGGTGCCTCACATTTGACCATGTCCCCTGGAGGGGGAGACCTGGTGGCACTCAGTGGAAGGACAGCAGGTTGCCAAGAAGAGACTTGATACCCTATGAGCATATAGAGGGGGAGGTAATCCCCCTCAGGAACAGTCATAGGGGAGGGGAGTAAGGGGAAAACGGGATGGAGGGAAGAATGGGAGGATACAAGGGATGGGATAAACATTGAGATGTAACAAGAATAAATTAATAATAAAAAATTTTTAAAAACAAGATTATGGTAAGGGTGGGAGGATGATTGGTGTGGTCTCTGGCCACACAGATAATGGAAAGGTCACTAGGATATTAATGAGTTCTGCTCGCATATTTTAGACAAATAACCAATTATTCATATCTTCCTTTGTAGGAACAACCCTGTGTGTTTCACATTCCAGGTTCCTATAGTGATATCTCGGAGCATAAGGAACTCCTCAATGCCTCCTACTCTGTCCCATGATGGTCTTTGAGACCGTACGGAAGCAGGAGACTGAAGACATTTTCCCACTCAAGAGCCTTGTACTGAGCACCCACAAAACAGGTCTGACCAGTCTCTTCCTTTCCCATCAACCAGTTCAAAGAGAACAGAAGGAGGGAAGGATGCACACACTCAAACTGTTTTCTGCATCAGCTCATTGTCTATGGCAGTAACACCAATACTCACTTCTCAGTAAATATGAGACATGAAGAAGGAGATCATCATAGTGGTGCATGCTTAGACTCCCTGAATGGATTCATATTTATGAGGTTGAAGCAAGATGATGTGAATTAAAGGCCTGCCTAAGACTTGTCTCCAGTAAATATACAGGAGGAGCGAGAAGAATAAAATCATCAAGCACTGTGGCCTTGGACAATGTTCAAAAGAAACATGAAACTAAACCTGAAGCACAGTCTCCATAAGATACACACCTCCCTCCAAGGGACTTGAAATCAATTATAGAAGACTAGATTAATGATACTCATGGAAGAGCAGGAGGATGGCCAAATAGACATGCACTGCATTTTCCTGCATCACTGTGAACCTGAAACAAAGCATCAAGTGTGTGGCTGTGCCAGGTAAGGGGAGTGCAATGGAAGAGTGGGAGAGTCACTAAGTAAACAATGGAGCCAAGTGAAATCTCAAATTACTAAAGTTTGAACCTCTAAAAACAACTAAGAGTCCTAGCATTGGGTGCTAGAAATACAATACTGGAGAAGAGACTCCCCTTGGTGGGACTTTAAGCAAAAAAGAAAATGAAAGTTTCCATAAGATCCAGAAATGTACAATATGACACTCTGCAAAGAAAAAAAATGGTAAGAGATCTGTGACCCTCACAACAAGCAGAAACTGGACAACAGGACCTCTCCCCTTACTATCTTATTCGCTGGGGTCAGGGTGAGAATTTGGGACTTCCTACTGGTAATCTAGGTGAGAAAAGTGTGGGAGAATGGGGAAATAAAAGGATCCAGAGGGTCCTAGAAACCTACAAGAAGACCATCAAGGCTGGCAGATTTGGACCCAGGGAAGTCTGCTCAAAATACTGTACCAACCAAGGACAATGCATGCAGTAAACCTAGAACCCCTATTCAGATCTAGCCAATGGACAGCACATTCTCCAAAGTGGTATGGAGAGCAGGGACTGACTCTGACATGAACTCTGGTGACCCCTATTTAAAGACTTCCCTTTGGTGAAGAGGCTTGTAGCATTCAGAGGAAGGGTAAGCAGGCTACCAGGATGAGACCTGATAGGCTGTGATCATATGGTGGGGGAAGAGGTCCCCTTATGTCACAGACCTAGGGTAGGGGAATAGGGTGAAAGAGGGAGAAAAGATAGAATGGGAAGATACATGTGAAGGGACAGCATTGAGATGTAATCTGAATAAATTATTTAAATTTTAAAAAGAGAAAATTCTTTTGAAAAAGTCTTTCTGTTGATATCCAACCTGAAAACACAAAACTGTCCTTACACATCAGCACAGCCTGCCCAGTATGCCTCATAGTTCATGCATCCTTCCCAATCCCCAGACCTAACCCATATCCGCAACCAGGGACCCAGCCTAGACTCCTAAGTCCCACTTGGGTCTTGGCCAACCCATGAGTTATGTCCATGTGGCAAATCCTGTGTACCTGTGTACCAGCTCAACCTACTGTATCATTATATGACACATAACCAACTAAAGAAGTTCACATGCCCAATCTAATCACAAAAACACAAACAATATAAAAAGCCAAAGCAACATTTTCCATCCCCCAAGTACAGAAGTACATCAGTGAGTCTCAGAACATAGAACTTAAAGAAATATACATAAACTTCACTAAGCAATATAAGGATTTTAAAGATGACACAAACACGCAACTCCTTCACTTGAAGAAAATTATCATAAATGAAATAAATGTTTGAATGATACACCCCAAAAAATAAGACTAAATGAAATGATGAAGATAATCCAGGGTTTGAAAAAATGAATTTAATAAAGAGAAATATTAACAAGAATGCAAAATGAAATGAAAATAGAGTTTAAAGGATTAATAAGCCACCGAGAGAACATAAGGGGAAGCCTTACAAATAGAATGCATCAATACAAAACAGAATATCCGAGATCAAAGATAAAAACAAAAAATATGAAAAACATTTTTCAAACAAAGGAAAGAAACAGGCAGGAACTGTTGGATATTGTACAAAGTTTGCATGTTGATAAAGCTGAAAAGAAAGTTTGACAGCTAAAAGGAATAGTTGTTCTTCCATAGGACTTGGGCTCAACTCCAAGTCCCCATATGGTGGCTCACAGCCAGCTGTAACTCCAGATTTAGGGAACTGACATGCTTTTCCTACCTATTTGTATACCATGCACATGTGATGTGCAGATACACATGTAAGTAAAACACATACACACAAAATATAATAAAATCATAAAAGAAACTTTCCCTAAACTAAGAAAACACACATTTGTATAGATACAAGAAAACCCATAAACACCAAATAAGCAATACAAGAATAGAAATTTCCCCATAGATTATCATAACGAAAATACTAAACATACAGAACTAAAGAACAGTATTGAAATCTGCAAGAGAAAAAACACAAGTTATACATAAAGGAAAACCCATCATAACAGCACATGATTTCTCAATGGAAGCTTTGAAAGTGATCAGTGACTAGAAAAATGTAAGCCAAGTTCTAAATTACTATACAAGTCAACTAGACTATGGTGCCCTGCAAAACCATCCTTCATAGTTGAAGGAGAAAGAAAAACTGTCCATGAAATAAACAGGCTAAAAGGACTCATGTCATGGGACTCTCTACATAGAGAGCACTGGAAGCAATCCTACAGAGTAAAGAGGTGTATGAACGTTGCATACAAACTATAGGAAGTAGACAAATGAAGTGGAAATCACTGAAGCACAAAGAATGCAAACAGTAAAAAATACAAAATGGCTGACATCAACACACACCTTTCAATAATAGCTCAGACCCACAATCACAGACCTCACATGTTCTTTCTCATCTGTTGTTCTGAGCTCAAAACCTTCAGGTGTGAGTTGTAAACTGAAGTACCTGCACACACTAGCAAAGTATAAATGGAGCATGTGAGATGAGCTCTACAGAGGGTGATAGAGTATAGATGATATGAGGGAGGAAACGTAAAAATGAGGAGGGGCCTTTAATTGGGGGACAGAAAGGAAGTCGGTACAGAAGCAGAGGGGAGGAAGAGGAACATAGAATAAATGATGTTTGATAAAGTATCAAGGAATTATATTATTTTATGTTCACTTAAAATTACACACACACACTTAAACTAAGTTGTGCCACTTGGCTGACTATCCTTCCCACAAGAGCCATAAACTATCTAAAAAAACCCACTTGACTTATGTTTTGCTGCCTACTCCTTTGAATCTTATTTCTTATTTTTGTTCTAGAACTCTTATATGTGCTGTTATGCCACTATTGTAAGATCTTTCCATTATTTTTCTTATGTGGACTCTTAGTGCTATGAACTTGTCTCTTAGAACCACCTTAATTGTGTCTATTTAGTCTGGGTATGTTGTATTTTCATTTTCCTTCAGTTCCATAAAGATTTTTATTTTTTCCTAATTGCTGCCTTGACCCATTTTTCATTTAGTAGTGATCTGTTCAGTTCTATGAGTTTGCCAGCTTTGTGTTGATGATGGTATCCGTGGAAGTCATAAAGGATGGAAGATGTTATTTCAGTTTGTTTATATATATTGAGACTTGATTTCTATCTGAGTATGTACTCAATTTTGGAGAATGCTACTAGAGGTTCTGAGAAGAAGGTATATTCTTCTGTATTTGGGTAACATGTTTGCCAGTTATCTGTTAGGTACATTTCATTTATGACATCAGTTAGTTCCACTATTTCCCTGTTCAGGTTTTGTCCTAATGACCTGTCTACTGGTGAAAGTGAGGCACTGAGGATTCCCAATATCAGTGTTGGAGGCTCAATATGTGATTTAAGCTGTAGTAGTGTTGTTGTTGTTGTTGTTGTTGTTGTTGTTGTTGTTGTTGTTTTATGAACGTGGGTCCGCTACTGTTGGATGCATAAATATTAAAGAATATCAAGTCCTCTTGATGGATTTTTCCTTTGATGAGTGTGTAGTATCTTTCCATATCTTTCCTAAGTAGTTTTGGTTTGACACCTATTTAGTCAGACATTCAAATGGCTATAACAGCTTGCTTCTCAGGTCTTTTGCTTGGAGTGTCCTTTTCCATTCTTTTTCCTTGAGGTGATGTCTATCCTTGATGTTAAGTTGTGTTACTGGGTGTATCAGAAGGAGGGATCCTGGGTGTTAAGTCATTCTATTTGCATGTGTCAATTTCTTGGGGAATTGAAACCATTAGACAATGAGAGTTATCAGTGAGGAGTGTTTATTGATTCTCAGCTTTTGTGGTAGTGATTGACTCCCTCCCCTCTGTTGTTCTTGTTGTTGTCCATTTTTTGTCTGTTTCTGGTTTTGTTTTTTGTTTCAATGGTCTGACATTATTTATTCTTTGTGTTTTAATGGGTGTGGTTATCCTCTTCAGATTAATGTTTTCCTTCTAGCACCTTCTGTGGAGCTGGATTTGTAGATAGGTCCTGTTTAACTTGATTCTTAATTACTGTCTTTCTCCATCTATAGAAATGGAAAGTTTTGGGAAGTATAGAAGTCTGGGTGATATCTTCAGTCTCTTAGATTTTATAACATTGGTCCAGGGCCTTCTGGCTTTTAATATATCCATTGGAAAGTCAGGTGTTAGTATTAGATGCCTTCCTTTGTATGCTATTTCCCTTTATACAGTTATCCCTGTCCCTTTTAATATTATCTCCCCATTCTGTTCATTAAGTATTCTGATTACTATGTAACGTGAGACTTTCTTATCTAGTCCAGTCTATCTGATGTTCTGTGTATTCCCTGTGCCTTAATAGACACTTCCTTTTAAGTCTTAGGCATTTTAGTTAGATGATTTTGTTGAAAATGTTTTTTGTGCCTTTCACTTTTGTTCTCCTTCCTCTATTCCTATTATTCGTAGATTTGGTCTTTTCAAAGTACCCTACATTTCCTGGTTGTTTTGTGCCTGGATATTTTTAGATTTAACATTTTCTTGGTCCCAGGTATCTGTTTCTTCTATCATGTGTTCAACAAATGAGATTCTTTCTTCCATCTCTTATAATCTCTTGGGGAGGCTTGACTCTGAGCTTCCTGTTTATTTTTCTAAATTTTTTGGTTTCCAGTTTTCCATCAGTTTTTGTTTTCTGAATTAATTCTATTTCCACTTGCAAGTCTTGAACTGTATTTTCTATTTTGTCCTATTGTTAGTTTGTGTTTTCATAGATTTCGTTATGAGATGTATTTATTTTCTCTCTCAAGACCTTTAAGATATTCGTAAAGTATCTTCTGAAGTGCTTTTCTTCAAATATGCAGCATTTCTCCAAGGCAATTGTAGTAAGGCTTCTAGGCTTTAGTGAAGACATATCACCCTGGTTGTTATTCATTGTTTTATGCTGTAACAAAGGAATCTGTTTGGGATCATGATACTTCTTACTGATGTTATCCAGTCTTGTCTTTGGTGTGTGTGTGTGTGTGTGTGTGTGTGTGTGTGTGTGTGTGTGTGTGTGTGTGTGTGTGTGTGTTCGATTCCTCTGTTTCTTTTGCTGTCTCTGGTCCTTCAGAGACATGGTGGCTCTCAGTTTCCTAGTAAGGAATCTCTGATATTCTGCCAAGTGTCAATACAAGGTTTCCAAAATTAATGTGATTCTTGGTATTAGGTGTATACACTTTGGCATGGAGATGAGCTAGAAAAAAAAGTGGGGTGAGGGTATTCTTTAGTGATATTTTGGTTTTTTAAAAATCAGAAATATTATAAGAATATGCTTTCATTTCCAAATGCCCACAACAGCTAATTATGATTTGCCTCTTGCTATAGCAGTGGCATGAGGCTGCCAGCAACATACAGTTTGGCAGTTGTTTGACATTTGGAATCCTGGACAATTTACAGAGGGTGTATAAATACTACAGACCAGAGAAGTTGAAGATTGTTGGTTGATGGATGGTTGTTGCTTTTCACACTTTGGTAAATATTCATGACAAAGAACAAAAAACCCACAAGAAGAAATTTGATATGTTGCCAGTAAAATCAAATTTGCCTCCAAAATTCAATGCCCCTAATCAGCAGGAAGTAGTCTAACTATAATGTCACCCACTTCCCCTCTATCCTTTTCCCTACTCTCTAGTGTTAGGGGGTTGAAAGAGTGGGAAAGGGGTGGATAAGGGCAGAAGAAAGAAGAACCCACAAAGTAGCAAGCACTGGCTACAGTATCCACACTAGGGTGTGCCATGGAGATTTTCTTAGTCCACTGGAATTGGGGGAAAAGAGAGAGAAAAGACAACCAGGGCCAACCAAGGACAAGTAGGTCAGATAAAGGACTGAAGATGAGACTGGGGGCTTGGATCCACAGGAGAGGAGGAACTGACAGTCCAAAGATTGCCCACTTGTTCCAGCTTCCCTTTCTCCTCTCTTTTCTACCAATAATTCTCTATTAGAAATCTCTAAGTATGAAAAGCTGTAACCTTCTGATTGTCCTTCCAGAGTATCAGCTAGACATTACTGAGTTGCCCCCTTTTCAGGCATATTTGGCTTCTGTGAGCAACTTGAGCCAGAGTTGACCTCAAGCAATATGAAGATAATGGCTTATATATGGAGATGAAGACAACTGGCCACTTCACTGTATCCATGGCTTTCCTGTGAAAACAGTGTGACCCTCCTGAGGAACCACTGAAATCCTAGGGCTTCATTTTCCCCTATAAAAATCCAGCTGAGGCAATATCTCCTTCTTGCTCCTCTCTGGCCATTTGTATGATTTTAATTAACCAGATAAAATTTGGGGGAACAGCACAGAGTGTGTGAAAAAAATGGAGTGATCCAAAAAGCAGATAATCAGACACCAGGCTTTTTTTTTTCTTCTCAGAGTTTGTGCTCAGCTCCCCCTGCAGTGTCTGCCACTGTGTCTCTCACAACACAGTAGTACACAGCCGAGTCTGACTCTTGCACCGAGGCTTTCTGCAGGTGGAAGGAGGTGGCTTCTTTGTCATATGTGGCTTCAAATCCTCTGCTGCTTCCCTTGTTGTTGGCTGTTGTGACTTGCAAAAGGAGCTGGGGACCTTCTCCAGGATATTGGACATACCAGGAAAGAGCTGGATATCCTGAGCTTGAATAAGTGCAGTTTATAAATAGGAAGTCGCCTTCTGAGAGGGTCACTTGACCTTGTCTCTGGGTCACTGAGTCCCCATGGGTCCTGCCTGGAGGAAGGACCAGACATATGTGTCACATTAAGGACAACGCTTATAATACCTTAAATCTTTTTCTGACAACATAGAAGAAAGAGCACAATTTGTAAGTCCCTTTACTTACCAAGCATGAACAGCATCACAGTCATGAAATGTGGAGAAATGTTCATCTTCACTGTCACCCAAGTAATGTTCTTGATACTTCACATGAAGAAATGATGAAATGACATCAAATGATGAACCTCCAAAGCTTATAGTTCTCACAGACACTGATCTTGTCTTAGGAAACTCCACCCTCTGGTGGGCAGAGATTAAACTAGAGTCTCTTGAACTTCCCAAGGTCAGAAATGCACTCTCACCCTCAACATCAATTGTAAGGCAAATGTAAGGCTTTACTTGGTCTTTACCAATATAAAGAACATAAAGAACACCATTAACACAGTCAGTGTTGTCCGTCTTAGGATTCTGCCTGGAATTAAATAGAGTACATTTTCTAGTAGAGCAACTGATGGTCTATTTCTTTTAGTCTTTACCATAGGATAAAAGGAATGGCAAAAAGTAGGATTTACTAACTTATTTTCACTGATTCAAATTTGTATTAAGATGCTATCCAGGCCTGGTGGCATGGCTCAGGACTGGAGAGAACTTCGTGCTCTTTCAGAGAACTGAGGTATGATTTCCAGAACACGCATAATGCCAGAACTATCTATAACTTCAATTCCAAGAGGAACTGACTTTCCCTTCTGACCTCCATTGGCACCAGGCACACATATGGTACATAAACACAAAGGCAGGCAAATTTTCATGCACATAAAATAGAATATATTTTAATTCCATAAAAATATGATCAAGTTAAATTATTATGAATTGGCCCTAAGACTATATAACCATTGCAGTCTGCTTTATTTATGTTCCAATGTCTGGGCCCGCCAATCAACTGAGACCTATGGACCCCTAGGTAGAGAATGGGGGAAAAGAGACGCAAAGAACAGACAGCAAGTCAAAAAGCTGTGATCAAGATGGCAAAATTTTATTTTCTCAGGCTGCTTATAAGCACAAGGCAGGATGTTGGGTGGGGGCAGAAGGGGAACTAGGGTGAGAGCGAGTTCAGCCCTGTGCTGCTGCATATCGTACAATGTTCCCCTCATGGTCAGATGGCACTGCACTTGCAGTTTCCTAGAAGTGTGGGACAACAAGACCGGGTGCTAACTTAAGCGAAAGAGATATATATCTGGTTATTGAGAAACCTAAAGACAGGAGGACTCCTGGAGAGTTTTCCGAGAAGTCACTGAAAGGGAGGGGGCAGGAGAGATTTGGTCAAGCAGAACACAGGAGGTCCAAATGGCCATATTTGCTGAAAGTGCCCCCATCAGTTTGGAATAAAAATCCACAACAGGATCTGAGACTCAGGATCAACAGCTGCATAGTCAGGAACAACACAGCATAACACTGTGACCTGGATGGGACATTAATAAGTATACAGCAACATTTTTCTGCAGTGTTTAAAAGGGTATCTTGGGCTGCAAGGGTAGGTATTAACATTGTCTTCTCTATGGCATGTGTGGGAAAAAGATTCTCTGTTTCTGCAGTCCTTGGATGTAATGTCTATCCTACCTCTCTTTATAATTTAAGCATCTAACAATTTACTGTGAACATGGCAAAGCAGGTGCTGAGATCTCATCTTAATGTATGGTTGCTGGTTTCCTGGAGCCAGGGATGTACGTCTTGACTAGATACTATCACACCTGACCTTTGTCCTGCATGGATGCCTCACTCATCCTTTAAGAACTCATATTTTCAAGGAGGATCCAAGATGGCGGCGAGCAGTGTGGACAGCGTTTGGAGGCTCCAGTGAACAATTCAGGGAATTGCACAGATTTCTGAGCCAGGAACACCGAGGTCCGAACATCACTGCAGCAGGAGTGCTCCACGGTTCGGAGGGACCAGGGTGCGGAGGACCTGCGTGCCCCTGCACACGGGAGGAGCATGGTTTTTCTCTGATCGGAGCGGCAGCGGCAGAGGCAGCAGCACCAGCGGCACCAGCAGCGGTGGCTGAGCTTTGCAGCCCATAGCCTTCCGGTGGAGGCGATTGGTGTGGTGGCTGGTGGGAATTGCTGCGGGAGAGGGGACTCGGGGCAGGATTTGGGTCGCGTGGAGCCTTTGGACCCAGACTGGACTCGGCGGACAGTTCGGCCCCAGAGTCCCGGGTATTGGCCCGGCCCAGCAAACAATTCTGCTTGAGGCACTAACTCAGCGTGGCCATAGCTCCCCTGCTGTGGCGCAGGCTTAGTTGAGCACGCTGCTCCACACTAGGCACCACCTCAGCTCAGCGGCAGCTCCCCTGCGGTGACACAGTCCGGGCGGAGCACTTGTTCCACCACTGGCGCTAACTCAGAGCAGCCGCAGTTCTCCTGCTGTGGCGCAGGCTTGGTGACGTGCTCGGTTCGATCCTAGGCACCACCTCAGCTCAGCGGCAGCTCCCCTGCGGTGACACAGTCCGGGCAGAGCACTTGTTCCACCACTGGCGCTAACTCAGAGCAGCCGCAGTTCTCCTGCTGTGGCACAGGCTGGACAGAGCTCTCGGTTCCACCAGCTCTAAGACTCTGGTTGGACACAGTGTACAGTTTGAATCCAGAATTCCTGGCTGAGATTGGTGGTCAGTTCGGGCCCTGAGTCAATAACTGACCACAGCACGCACTTTGGGCCAAAAGGCCCTAGTGGAGCTTGGTGCGTAGTCCCAGCCCAAAAATTCTAGCTGGACCCTGTGTGCATTTTGGGCCCAAAATCCCTAGCTGAGCTTGGCAGACGGTTCAGGCCCTGAGAATCTAGCTGAGTTCTGCCCGTGGTTCGGTCCCAGTGCTCCTGGCTGGACTTGGCAGGGAACACAGAAGGCTGTGGATACCTTGGCCTGACCCAACGCTCATTCAGAGACCCAGAACAATTGCAGGATCCACAGCAGAGGGGGACTGAGGATCACTGGCTGTGAGAGACCAGAACAACAGGGCTAACCTCCTAACATCCACACCAGTGAAGCTTTGAGCTCGCAGCCTAGGGAAATCGTAAGAAAACAAGTGAATCTATCGTCAGACACCCTCCATTCAACTCTGGAAGCTACCCAACAAAAACAAAGACGGCAAGATGTCTAAAGGACAACGAAAAAGCATACGCAAAAAACCCCAAAAACAACATGGCGTCTCCAGTTTCCAGCTATCCCAAAGAAAAACACCCAGAGAACTCAAATACAACGGAAATACAAGAAAATGACCTCAAATCCTTAGTAATGAGGATGATAATGGAGGAAACAAATAAAATTCGTAATCAAATGCAGGAAGACGCAGACAAACAGGTGAGAGACATAAAAGAAGCACATAGAGTGGAACTGGAAAAATTGCAGGAAAATGCAAACAACCAGATGAAAGAAATAAGTAAAACGGTTCAAGCTCTGAAGACTTATAAAGAGGCAATGGAAGAAACTCAGGAATATACAAAAAATCAGATGAAAGAAATCAAAAAATCAGTTCAAGATCTGAAAATGAAAATGGATTCAATGATAAACACACAGACAGAAGAAAAACGAGAACGTGAGACCTCAGAGAAGAAGGCGAGCAACACAGAGGTGAGCTTTTCTAACAGAATCCAAGAGATGGAAGAACGAATCTCAGGGCTAGAAGATACAATCACAGATATTGAATCAACCATTAAAGAAAATGCCAAATCTGGAAAACGCCTGACACAAAACATCCAAGAAATTGAGGACACCATGAAAAGAAGAAATTTGCGGATAATAGGCATTGAAGAAAGAGAAGACATCAGACTCCAGGGCCCAGAAACTATTCTCAACAAAATCATAGAAGAAAATTTCCCCAATCTAAAGAAAGAGATGCCTATAAACATACAAGAGGCCTACAGAACACCAAATAGAATTGACCAGAAAAGAAAAACTGCCCGCCACATAATAATCAAAACACAAAACATGCAGAACAAAGAAAAAATATTAAAAGCTGCAAGGGAAAAGGGACAAATAACATTTAATGGTAAACCTATCAGAATTACACCTGACTTCTCAGCAGAGACCATAAAAGCCAGAAGGGCCTGGACAGAGATCCTGCAAACCCTAAGAGAACACAGATGCCAGGCCAGACTACTTTACCCAGCAAAATTATCAATAACCATTGATGGAGAAAACAAAATATTCCATGACAAAAACAAATTCAAACAGTACCTATCCACAAACCCAGCTTTACAGAAGGTACTAGAAGGAAAACTCCATCCCAAAGGGTCAAGCTACAACCAAAACTACCCAGGAAATAGATA
The DNA here is from genome assembly GCF_903995435.1 of Acomys russatus. NCBI lineage: Eukaryota > Metazoa > Chordata > Mammalia > Rodentia > Muridae > Acomys > Acomys russatus. Next base: position 82,507,405 of record NC_067139.1, on the reverse strand, counting down.
ACTATCCCATGGCAAAAACACAACTACACAAACGCTCGACTGGAAACAACATCAAAATTAAGACTCTTAACAGTCACTGGTCATTAATATCTCTCAACATCAATGGCCTCAATTCTCCAATAAAAAGACACAGACTAACCGAATGGGTACATAAACAAGACGCAACATTCTTCTGCATCCAAGAAACACATCTCACCCATAATGAAAGGCATTACCTCAGGGTAAAAGGTTGGAAAAAGATATTCCAAGCAAATGGTCACAAGAAGCAAGCAGGTGTAGCCATTTTAGTATCGAACAAAATAGACTTTCAACCAAAATTAATCAAAAGGGATGAGGAAGGACACTTCATACTCATCAAAGGTAAAGTCAACCAAGATGACATCACAATTCTGAACATCTATGCTCCCAATACAAGGGCACCCACATATGTAAAAGATCTCCTAAAAAAGCTTAAACCACACATCGATCCCTACACAATAATAGTGGGAGACTTCAACACCCCACTCTCACTGAAGGATAAGTCATTGAAACAGAAACTAAGCCGAGAAATAACATCATTAACCAATGCCATGGGTCAAATGGATCTAACAGATATCTATAGAACCTTTCACCCAAACAAGAAAGAATACACCTTCTTCTCTGCACCCCATGGAACCTTCTCCAAAATTGATCACATCGTAGGTCACAAAGCAAGCCTCAATAGATACAAGAGGATTGAAATAATACCTTGTATCCTATCAGATCACCATGCTCTTAGGCTGCAATTCAACAACAACAGAAATAACAAAAAGCCTACACGTACGTGGAAACTAAACAACTCTCTGCTAAATGACACCTGGGTCAGGGAAGAAATAAAGAAAGAAATCAAGGAGTTTCTGAAATTCAATGAAAATGAAGAAACAACATACCCAAATTTGTGGGATACATTGAAAGCAGTGCTAAGAGGAAAATTCATAGCACTAAGTGCCTTTAAAAAGAAATTGGAAACATCGCACATAAGCATCTTAACAACACAACTGGAAGCCCTAGAAAAAAAAGAAGCAGAAACACCCAAGAGGAGTAGACGCCTGGAAATAATCAAACTCAGGGCTGAAATTAACAAATTAGAAACTAAGAAAACAGTCCAAAGAATCAACAAAACCAAAAGCTGGTTCTTTGAGAAAATCAACAAGATAGACAGACCATTAGCCAAACTAACTAAAAGGCAGAGAGACAGTATTGAAATGAACAAAATCAGAAATGAAAAGGGAGACATAACAACAGACACTGAAGAAATTCAAAGAATCATAAGATCCTACTTTGAAGGCATATACGCCACAAAATTTGAAAAATCTAAGGGAAATGGATGATTTTCTTGATCAAGTTCACTTGCCAAAGTTGAATGAAGAACAGATAAACAAGTTAAATAGTCCCATTTCCCCTACAGAAATAGAAGCAATCATCGATGGTCTCCCAACCAAAAAAAAGCCCAGGGCCAGATGGTTTCAGTGCAGAATTCTACCAAACCTTTAAGGGCGAGCTAATACCGATACTCTTCAAGCTACTGCAAAAGATAGAAATGGATGGAAAATTACCAAATTCATTCTATGAGGCCATAGTCTCATTGATACCTAAACCTCACAAAGACTCAACAAAGAAAGAGAATTTCAGACCAATTTCTCTTATGAACATAGATGCAAAAATACTAAATAAAATACTTGCAAAACGAATACAGGAGCACATCAAAGATATCATTCATCATAACCAAGTAGGCTTCATTCCAGGCATGCAGGGATGGTTTAATATACGGAAATCCATCAATGTAATCCACCATATAAACAAACTGAAAATAAAAAACCACATGATCATCTCCTTGGATGCAGAGAAAGCATTTGATAAAATTCAACACCCATTCATGTTTAAAGTTTTGGAGAGATCGGGGATACAAGGCACTTTCCTCAACATAATAAAGGCTATATACAGCAAGCCAATAGCCAAAATCAAAGTAAATGGTGAGATACTCAAGGAAATTCCTCTCAAATCGGGAACAAGGCAAGGCTGCCCACTCTCTCCATATCTCTTCAATATAGTACTCGAAGTTCTAGCCAGAGCAATAAGACAACAAAAGGAGATCAAGGGTATCCAAATGGGAAAGGAGGAAGTCAAATTATCCCTCTTTGCAGATGATATGATAGTGTACATAAGTGACCCTCAAAACTCCACCAGAGAACTCCTAAAGCTGATAAACACCTTCAGCAAATTGGCTGGATACAAAATTAACTCAAAAAAGTCTGTAGGCTTCCTATACACAAATGACAAGCTTGCAGAGGAAGAAATTAGGAAAACCACACCCTTCACATTAGCCACAAGCAATATAAAATATCTAGGAGTTACCCTAACTAAGCAAGTGAAGGACTTGTATGAAAAAAATTTCAAAACTCTGAAGAAAGAGATTGAAGATGACCTGAGAAGATGGCGTGATCTTCCTTGCTCATGGATCGGGAGAATTTACATAGTAAAAATGGCTCCTGTATTGTCCTTGGCTGGTGCCTTAGTTTGAGCGGGACCCCTGGGCCCAAATCTGCCTATCATATTGTTCTACTTGTAGATTTCTAGGACCCTCTGGATCCTTTTATTTTGCTGTTCTCCCATGCGTCTCTCATTTAGAGTCCCAATAGGATGCCTTCCCCTCTGTCCCAGTTTCCTGGTAAGTGAAGGCTTTCGTGGGACATGCCCCTTGGGCTAGTATGCAGATATAAGTGAGTATATACCATTTGATTCTTTCTGCTTCTGGGTTAACTCACTCATTATGATCATTTCTAGCTCAATCCATTTATCCACAAATTTCGGGAATCCTTGTTTTTAATAGCTGAGTAGTATTCCATAGTGTATATGTACCACAGTTTCTTTATCCACTCTTCTACTGAGGGAGGTAAACTTTAAACCCCTTCCCAGATCTAGCCAATGGTCAGAATATTCTCCACAGTTGAGTGGAGAGTGTGATACGACTTTCTCACATACTCTGGTGCCTCACATTTGACCATGTCTCCTGGAGGGGGAGACCTGGTGGCACTCAGAGGAAGGACAGCAAGTAGCCAAGAAGAGACTTGATACCCTATGAGAATATATAGGGGGACGTAATCCCCCTCAGGAAACAGTCATAGGGGAGGGGAATAATGGGAAAAATGGGGGGGGAGGAATGGGAGGATACAAGGGATGGGATAAACATTGAGATGTAACAAGAATAAATTAATAAAAAAAATAAAAATAAAAAAAAAATAAAATAAAAAAAAATGGCCATCCTACCAAAAGCAATCTACAGATTCAATGCAATCCCTATCAAAATAAATACACAATTTTTTAAAGACATTAAAAGTTCAATTCTGAACTTCATATGGAAAAAACAAAAAACCCAGAATAGCTAAAACAATCTTGTACAATAAAAGGTGCTCCGGAGGAATCTCCATACCTGATCTCAAACTGTACTATAAAGCAATAGTACTTAAAACAGCATGGTACTGGCACAGCAACAGGCTGGTTGATCAGTGGAATCGAATCGAAGACCCAGATATGAATCCACACACATATGGTCACTTGATTTTTGACAAAGAAGCCAAATCCATTTACTGGAAAAAGGATAGCATCTTCAACTAATGGTGCTGGTCTAACTGGAGGTCTATGTGTAAAAAAATGAAACTGGACCCATATTTGTCACCTTGCACAAAACTCAAATCCAAGTGGATTAAAGACCTCAACATAAAACCAGAGACACTAAGCCACTTAGAAGAAAAAGTGGGAAAGAGCCTGGAACATATTGGCACAGGAGACAACTTCCTGAACAGAACACCAACGGCCCAGGCCTTAATGTCAACCATTAATAAATGGGACCTCATGAGGCTGAGAAGCTTCTGTAAGGCAGGAGACACTGTCAAGAGAACAAAGCGACAGCCTACAGACTGGGAAAAAATCTTCACCAACCCTACATCTGACAAAGGTCTAATATCCAAAATATATAAAGAACTCAAGAAATTAAACACCACCAAACCGAATAACCCAATTGAGAAATGGGGCTTGGAACTAAACAGAGAATTCTCAACAGAGGAGTATCAAATGGCTGAGAAACACTTAAAGAAATGCTCAACCTCCTTAGTCATCAGGGAAATGCAAATCAAAACAACTCTGAGATTCCATCTTACACCCATCAGAATGGCTAAGATCAAAATTCAAGCGACACCACATGCTGGCGAGGATGTGGGGAGAGAGGAACACTCCTTCATTGCTGGTGGGAATGCAAACTAGTACAGCCACTTTGGAAATCTATCTGGTGCTATCTCAGAAAAATGGGAATAGGGCTTCCTCAAGACCCAGCTATTCCATTCCTTGGAATATACCCAGAAGATGCTCCAGCACACAACAAGAAAATTTGCTCAACCATGTTCCTAGCAGCCTTATTCATAATAGCCAGAACATGGAAACAGCCTAAGTGTCCCTCAGTAGAAGAGTGGATAAAGAAACTGTGGTACATATACACTATGGAATACTACTCAGCTATTAAAAACAAGGAATTCCTGAAATGTGTGGATAAATGGATTGAGCTAGAAATGATCATAATGAGTGAGTTAACCCAGAAGCAGAAAGAATCAAATGGTATATACACACTTATATCTGCATACTAGCCCAAGGGGCATGTCCCACGAAAGCCTTCACTTACCAGGAAACTGGGACAGAGGGGAAGGCATCCTATTGGGACTCTAAATGAGAGACGCATGGGAGAACAGCAAAATAAAAGGATCCAGAGGGTCCTAGAAATCTACAAGTAGAACAATATGATAGGCAGATTTGGGCCCAGGGGTCCCGCTCAAACTAAGGCACCAGCCAAGGACAATACAGGAGGTAAACTTTAAACCCCTTCCCAGATCTAGCCAATGGTCAGAATATTCTCCACAGTTGAGTGGAGAGTGTGATATGACTTTCTCACGTACTCTGGTGCCTCACATTTGACCATGTCTCCTGGAGGGGGAGACCTGGTGGCACTCAGAGGAAGGACAGCAAGTAGCCAAGAAGAGACTTGATACCCTATGAGAATATATAGGGGGACATAATCCCCCTCAGGAACAGTCATAGGGGAGGGGAATAATGGGAAAATGGGGGGAGGGAGGAATGGGAGGATACAAGGGATGGAATAAACATTGAGATGTAACAAGAATAAATTAATAAAAAAAAAAGAAAAAAAAAGAACTCATATTTTCTCTACCTCCTATCCTCATGGTGTGAGAGCTCACTTATCACTTTAGGGAAAGGCCATGCCCAGGAGTGGTATTGCTGGGTTTCGAGGTAGAGCTATTCCCCGTTTTCTGAGAAAGTGCCAGATTGATTTCCAAAGTACAAGTTTGCACTCCCATCAGCAATGGAGAAGTGTTCTCCTTTCTTTACATCCTCACCAGCATGTGCTGTCACTTGAGTTTTTGGTCTTAGCCATTCTGACAAATGTAAGATGGAATCTCAGAGTCATTTTGATTTCCATTTCCCTGATAACTAAGGATGTTGAATACTTATTTAAGTGTTTCTTGGACATTCAAGATTCCTCTATTGAGAATTCCCTGTATAGCTCTGTGACCCATTTTTTGAAATTGGATATTTATTTTGTTGGTGTTTAATGCTTTGAGTTTTTATATATTTTGGATATTAGCTCTTTCTTGGATGTAGGATTAGTGAAGATCTTTTCCTAATCTGTAGACTGTCATTTTGTCCCATTTATTAATTATTGATCATAGACCCTGAGCTGCTGGTGTTCTGCTCAGGAAGTTGTCTCCTGTGTCAACAAGTCCAAGGCTTTTTTCCACGTTGTCTGGAAACGACCTAGATGTCCCTCAGCTAAAGAATGGATAAAGAAACTGTAGTACATTCGCACAATGAAATACTACTATGCCATTGAAAACAAAGAAATCATGGCATTTTCAGGCAAATAGATGGAACAAGAAAAGATCATCTTGAATGAGGTAATCCAGACCCAGAAAAACACACATGGTATATACTCACTTATAAGCAGATTTTAGCCATAGAGTACAGAATAATCATATTACAGTTCACAGACCCAAAGAAGATCAGTATCAAGGAGGATCCAAGGGAGGATGCTTAAATCTCACTTGGAAGGGGAAATAGAATAGACAGAGGCAGAGGTTGAAGAGAGGGAACAAGGTAGTAAAGGGAGCATCGAGAGAAATAAGAGTGGAGATCAGACCTGGAGAAAAAAGGAGGAGGACAGAGGGCCTGCAGAGAAAAGACTGTGATTGGGGACATCTCTGTGACAAGCTCAGACCTAAAGTAGAATAGGCCTCTGGGACTAGCTGAGAGTCCTTGTAACAGGGACCATGGAGACTGAAGAGGTCTAACTAGACAATTCTCCTAGTGGAGGGAGGAGAACACCAAGCCACCCATGAAAACATTGATCCAAATCTTGCCCTACCTACAAGATGTTCAGGGATAAAGATAGAACAGATAGAGCAGAGATTGAGGGAATGTCCAACCAATGCCTGGCCCAACCCAACACCCACCCCATGTAAGAGAGCCACCCCCTGAGACTATTAATGATATTCTGTTATGCTTGCATAGTGTAACAGAGTTGTCATCTGAGAGGCTTCACCCAGAAGTGGTTTGAAAAAGATGCCGAGACTGAGAGCCAAATATTGGGCAAAACAGGGAGTGTAGTGGAAAAGTTGTCGTGGTGGGGGAGGATGAAGAGACCTAGAGGTGACAAGAGCTCAATAGGGAGACCAACAGAGCCAACTAATCAGTCTTCAGAGGGGACTGTGGAGTATGAAGCACCAACCAAGGACCATGCATGGATGGACTGGACCTAGGTTCCCTATACAGATATGCAGCTCAGGGGAGTAGGGCTGTCTCTAACATGGGAATGCCTGTATTTCAACCACTTCCCCATGGCAAAACTGCCTTGCTAGGCCACAGAGAAAGAAGATGTGTTTAGTCCTGATGTGACTTGATGTGCTGGGGTCAGGAGGCTCCCCTTTACTGAGGAAAAGGGGAAGAGGGAAGAGGAAGAAAAGGTGAGATTTGGATGAGAGGATCAAAGGGGCTACAGCTGTGATATAATATAAAGTGAATAAATAAATAAAAATTTAAAAAGCATTGCTCTACTTATCATCCCTGCTTCTTGCTTCCTTGTCTCTAGGCCATTGTGGACTCAGAACCATAAGTAAATTCTTTCTTCTATAAGTTTCTTAGACATGATTTTTATTATAGCAATAGCAAAGTAGCGAATACACTGGCAAACACCTATGAATCTCGGCTTTAGTTGTCTGTACTACAGTCGTGATCTTCGGTCCATCACCTTCACACTTGCTGCTGACTCTCCATGCATGCCAGCACAGCCTGTGGTTTCATTACTATAACCCGAACTTCTCCCTTTCAGTGTTCCTGCATGTGGAGTTTTTACTAGTAGCTAGAGCTGGTAGTAGCTGGCAATAGCAGTATGTTTTTGCTGGGTGCATTAGCTGTTTTTAATTAACAACTTAGCTAGCTTCGATTTTCTTTAGCTCATTTCTGGGTAGGATCTCTTGTGCTTTTACCTTGACTCTTTTTCATTTGATCACATAAACACAGTTTTTAATCCTGTATTTTGTAAAGAAGCCTGGAGTAGCTTGAGCTGGAAAAAAAGAAAACAATTTTCTGCTTTGAAGTTAGTCGTTAAAGAAGAAACGGTATGCCAAATCCCCCTCATGAACAGTCATAGGGGAGGGGAATAATGGGAAAATGGGGTGGGGGAGGAATGGGAGGATACAAGGGATGGGATAAACATTGAGATGTAACAAGAATAAATTAATAATAAAAAAAACGGTATGGATTGGGAAACTGATGTGATAGAGCATGGACTTTTCATATTGCTCTTTGCATCCAGGCCTTAGACACTGGGATGGCTCACATCTGCTGACGATCTGCCAGCTCAGGTTCCTGATGACTTCCTGATCGCATCTGCTGACTATCTGCCTGCTCAGGTTCCTGATGACTTCCTACTCCTTATTTATTACAGCCCTTTTTTTTCTTTGGTCTTGGGTTAAGCATGAGTGTAGCATGTTGGCAAATGACACTGCTTCTTCTGAAGTTCTTATAAGAAGTGAGATTTAGGAGGGAGTGTTGTGTGACAGAGTTTTTGGTGAGATGCGGATAAATGTGCATTCACTCCAGATAGAGAGCTAGCAGCAATGTAAAGGATGGGTACCACCAAAGTCCAACTTGATGAGCCAAGGAGACTTAGTGGGGCTGTTTACAGGAATATTAAAGAGGTTAATTTCAGGAGCAGAAATGACTCAAAGGCACTACCCACCAAGTATGGGTGACAGCTCTTGAAAGCTGGGAGCCTGAAGTGCCCTACAGAACCTGCAGGGAATTTAACAGGTGGGAGAGTGTCATTTCTACATAGTCCCATTGGTCTAAGTCTCTTTCCAAACAGCTCAGCTGGTCTCTGCTTTCTCTAGGCAGCTCTGCTTATTTAAGAGTCTCTTAGCAGTTGTTACTGCTTTGCTCATACATGTTTGTGGAGGGAGAAGCCTATTGAGTCTGGTGAGTTTTGGGACTTCCTCAAATTTTTGAGTTGCTTACTTCCTCAGCAGAAAAAGCTTCCCTTGGGATAGAATGTTTCAACTCCATTGGAGACATCCAGTGGTTTTACCTCCCCTCTAACATTCTGTTTTAAAATATACTAGTATCTTAATTAAACATAACCTACCATGTTGAAAGTTTCGATTTTGAAGAAACTGCTGTAAAACAGGCAGGGTTGTTCTTCCAGGTTCCAGGTAGTCTTATGGACTCACTGCATCTTCACAGGTGTCAGTGCATCCAGCTGCTGCCCTCACGTAAACATCCTTCTCAACTATTGATCTAGCTGATTGTCAGGAACTCAGACTCAGCACCTGATATAAAGAAAAAGATTTGCAGGGACTCCCCAGTGACTTTAGGTATCTGTGACTACCACGTGTGATGTCTCTGCTTGTCTGAGTGCAACTTTCATGAAGAAATTATGTTCTTTGCTAGTGCAAATACCAAGGCCTTGGTGCATGCTGTTATCATCTTTAAGAGAAACCAACAGTTTTAAGTCACTATAGTGCAAATTTTTTGACTATAGACAGTTTTCGTAGATTTAAACTTTTTAAATTTGTTTATTTTACATCCCAATTGTAGCCCCTACCCCCCCCCACCCTCCATCCTTCATACCCTCTCCCTTCCTCCCCTATTCCTTGGACAGAGGAGCCCTTCTCCCTTAACAGCTGACCCCAGCCCATCAAGTCTTATCTGGACTGCCTGTATCCTCATTCTCTGTGGCCTAGCAAGCCTGCCCCATCAGGGAGAAGTGATCAATGTGTGGGGGTGAGAGTCCATGTCAGAAGTAGTCCCTACTCCCCATATTATGGGGACACATATTATGGGACACACAAGGAGACTGTGCTGCCTATCTACTACTACATCTAAGCAGAGGGTCTAGGTCCTCACCATGCATGGCATGGTCCTTGGTTGGTGCATCATTCTCTCTGCAGCACCCACCTCCTCCACTCAGATTTGTTGTCTCCATTTGTTTCCTTGTGGAGCTCCTGACCCCTCCAGGTCTCTATATTCCCCAACTCTTTCATAAGACCCCCTGTGCTCCATCAAGGATGTCTCAGCATCTATTTGGATCTCCTGCTGGGTGGAGTCTTTCAGAGGACATCTATGGTAGGCCCCCTTCCTGTTCCTTCTCTTCAATTGCTTTCATGGTTGGGGTCTAATCTATTTGCCCTTCTAAATGACAATTAAACATTTTCTCCAGGGTCTTCCTTGTTATATAGTTTCCTTAGGTCTGTGTGTTGTAGTGTGGGTATCCTCTATTATATGGGTGATATCTGCTTATAAGTGAGTATATTATACATATCTTTCTGGGTCTCGGTTACCTCCCTCAGGATGATCTTTTCTAGTTCCATCTATTTGCCTGCAAATGTCAAGATTTCCTCATTTTTAAATAGCTAAACAGTATTCCATTGTGTAAATATACCACAGTTTCTTTATCCATTCTTTGGTTGAGGGACATCTAGGTTGGTTTCAGAACCTGGCTATTACGAATAAAGCTGTTATGAACACAGTTGAGCAAATGTCCTTGTTGTATAGTGGACACTTAAATCAATTCCACTGAATTTTTTCATAGATTTTATTACCTGTTTTTGCTTTTAAAAATTAAGATATAGTAGAAGAAAACAATGGTTTCCAACTTTTATAGAAGTGTATTTTACTTATAAAGACATTTATTATGCATACTGCAGGTGAAGCAAACACAGCTGGGACTTTCTTGTTCAGCACGTGCAGGTGTGCTTCTCAGCTGGACTTCTGAGATGGGCTATGTGTAAGGAGCTCTGGTTTTTGTTCAGCCTGTGCTGTCACCTTAAACACTATGGGCCAGTTCCCTGAGAGCACAGAAATACTTCATTGAATCTTTCACCTGTGCGGCTGAAATGATGAGGCTGATGGACTTGGTTGACTTCTGGAAGACGACAGAATAGCAGCCACTAATTTTGTTGTGAGGAGAAGATGAAATTTGACCAATGAGGAAAATCATGTCTCCACTAGGAGGTTGTCTGTACCAATAGAGTTGGTAAAAACTCTTACTTGCCTCATAGGAACAGTCCAAGGTAACTTGCTCCCCCTCCTGCTTGAATATAGCTGACTGTCTTTGAGTTGATTTCTTGGCTGTAGTGGAATCTGTGTGAACAATGAGAGAACAGAGTCAAACCTGTAACATTGTGAATAAAAATATGTAGGAATTAGATTAACCTAAGTCCCAAGATACATTCTGCCTGTTTTCTTCAATCCCTGTTCCCGTCGGCACTAAGAAAAACACTGGATGCCTGGATGATATCATATGTCATCCATACCATAGAAGACCAAGGCCACCAACACACAGAATAGGCTTTGGGGAGGCATGAGACACACGTCCCTCTGTATGAGTGTGTCTGTCTGCTCTGCTCCACCCAGCTTCCACTGTCAGTCAAGGTGCCTGGTGGTGTGTATGTGTACTGCCTGCACTCTTATACTGAACCTCAAACAGGAAATGGGGCTTTGTATGATCACAAATTCTAAGTCCTAAAAAGAGAAAAAGTGTAGCTCACCACAGACTTTTACTTGCTTCCTTGTCTTTCTTGGTAATTAGAAGAGGCAGCACTTAAATAAGGACATGGAAAAAATCTATCCCTGAAGAGCAGTGATGTTGAACAGAAAATACTGACTGATTGTTAGCATATATTTACTTTTCTCTGTTTCCAATCTAATTTAATTTGATTTTTGTGAAACCTCATAGGTGTTTATATTCCTCTGTGAAAACACCATTATTTAAAATAATGCTAGCATCTTTTCCTTCCTTACACAGTTTTAGGGCTTATTTAAATTCTATGACTAACAAAGCTGTTTCTAAATCTCAGGATTAAAGACTACCCACCAAAGCTTCAGAAGTTGTTTGTTGACTTATGTTTCATGAAGTTATAGCAGGAATAAATGTTGGTTATTAGGAGCAGGAGAGATTTTGTTTCAGTGTGTAAATTGCTTGCTGTACAGAATGAGGTCTTACACTTGGACTTTCAGTGCTCTGGGGTGCACCTGTATCCCCAACACTGAGAAGCAGATTCAGGCTTGAGAACCCACTGCTTTGCCATCTTGTCCGATCAATGAGCTCTTGATCCAACTTCAGCCATCCACATGGTTACTTTCCGAGGACCCCACTTCCTTGCAGCCCTTCTTCCTCCTTTTGAGACTTGCCAAATCTCAGCTTACTGTCTAGGGACTCAAACCCAAACCTGTAACCTACAGGCCGTAATCCCTGTCACTCACCTTCCTGAGATCTCCTAGTTGCCTTATAAAGCTTTGAGACACAGGTCCAGTTCACTCTACCAGAAGGAAGTTGTCCCATACTCTCAGACTAAGCTGCTGGGGGAACTTAGGAGAAGGCCTTAGTAGAATATAGCTGGCAATCAGAAGATGTCTGTAGCCCTCAAATGGCAGACAAATTAAAGAAATCAACAGCTTAATCCCATTATGAATTAGCCCCTCTTGACCACTGTAAAGAACTCTGCTTAAAGAATGAAGACAAAGTGAACAAAAAGAAAAATTCAATCAACAAACTAACTCCAGATCCATAAGTGCTAGAAGTAAAACTCAAAAATAGAAACAACGGAAGGATCCAAGATGGCGGCGAGCAGTGTGGACTGCGTTTGGAGGCTCCACCGAACAATTCAGGGAATTGCACGGATTTCTGAGCCAGGAACACCAAGGTCCCCACACCATGGCAGCGGGAGTGCTCCACTGTTCGGAGGGACCAGGGTGGAGAGGACCTGCATGCCACTACACACGGGAGGAGCACGGATTTTCTCGGATTGGAGCAGTTGTGGCAGAGGCAGCAGCAACAGCAGCTGCACCACCAGCACCAGCATCAGCAGTGGCAGTGGCTGAGGTTTGCAGCTCTGAGCCTCCCAGTGGAGGCGATTAGTGTGGTGGCCAGTGAGAGTTCCTGCGGGAGAGGGGAGTCTGGACAGGATTTGGGTCTCATGGTGCCTTGTGACCCAAACTGGACTCGGCAGACAGTTCAGCCCCAGAATCCCAGGTTCAGCTCAGTGGAGACGCTGTCTGAGCAGAGCAAGCAATTCTGCCCTAGGCACTACCTCAACTCAGCCACAGCTCCCCTGCTGTGACACAGGCTGGGCGGAGCACTCAGTTCCACCCTAGGCCCCAGCTCAGTGTAGCCGCAGTTCTCATGCTGTGACTCAGGCTGGGCAGAGCACTCAGATTCACCCTAGGCATCAGCTCAGCGCAGCCACAGTTATCACGCAGGCTGGGCGACCACTCAGCTCCACCAGAGGCACTACCTCACATCAACGAGCAGTTCTGCCCAAGACACTAGCACAGCTCAGTGGGCAGTTCTGGGGTGCTAACATGGGCTGAGGTCAGCACGCAGATTCAGCCCAGAGGCCCTAGCTGGACTTGCTGGGCAGATTGGGCCCAGAGACTCTAGTTGAGCTGTGTGCACAGGCTTGGCAGCTCCAAGACTCTGGCTGGACTATCCACGCAGTATAGGCCCGGAGTCCCAGGCTGAATTCAGCGTGCAGTGTGAGTCCAGAGTCCCTGACTGAGCTCGGTGCACAACTCCGCCGGGGAGACTCGGGTGGAGCTTGGCATGCAGTTTGGGGCCTGAGTCTCTAACTGTGCTTGGCAGACAGATTGGGCCCAGAGACACTTGCGGAGCTTTTGGCACAGTCCCGGCTCTAAGACTCTGGTTGGACATAGTGTGCAGTTTGAACCCAGAATTCCTGGCTGAGCTTGGCCGTGAGTCAATAACTGACCACAGCACACACTTTGGGCCAAAGCCCCTAGCTGAGTTTGGTGCCCAGTCCCAGGCCCCCAAAATTCTGGGTGGATCCTGTGTGCATTTTGTGCCCAGAATCCCTAACTGAGCTCAGCAGACAGTTCAGGCCCTGAGGATCTAGATGAGCTCGGCGCGTGGTTCGGGCCCAGTGTCCCTGGCTGGACTTGGCAGGGAATTCAGAAGGAAGCTGTGGATACCTTGGCCTGACTCAACGCTCATTCAGAGACCCAAAACGGCAGCAGGACCCCCAGCACATGGGAGCTGAGGATCACTGGCTGTGAGAGACCAAAAAGACAGGGATAACCTCCTGCCATCCACAACAGTGAAGGATCAGAGCTTCCAGCCTATGAAAATCGTGAGAAAACAAATGAATCTATCATCAGACCCCCTCCATCCAACTCTGGAAGCTACCAAACAAAAACAAAGGCACCAAGATGTCTAAAGGACAGCGAAAAAGCATTCGCAAATGCCCCCCCAAAAAACATGGCGTCTCCAGTTTCCAGCTATCCCAAAGAAAACAACTCAGAGAACTCAAATACAACGGAAATACAAGAAAATGACCTCAAATCCTTAGTAATGAGAATATTAATGGATGAAAGAAATTAAATTCGTAATCAAATGCAGGAGGACACAACCAAACAGGTGAGAGACATAAAAGAAGCACATAGAGTGGAACTGGAAAATTTTCGGGAAATGCAAACAACCAAATGAAAGAAATCAAAAAATCAGTTCAAGATCTGAAGATGAAAATGGATTCAATGATAAACACACAGACAGAAGAAAAACGAGAACGTGAGACCTCAGAGAAGAAGGCGAGCAACACAGAGGTGAGCTTTTCTAACAGAATCCAAGAGATGGAAGAACGAATCTCAGGGCTAGAAGATACAATCACAGATATTGAATCAACCATTAAAGAAAATGCCAAATCTCGAAAACTCCTGACACAAAACATCCAAGAAATTAAGGACACCATGAAAAGAAGAAATTTGCGGATAATAGGCATTGAAGAAAGAGAAGACATCAGACTCCAGGGCCCAGAAACTATTCTCAACAAAATCATAGAAGAAAATTTCCCCAATCCAAAGAAAGAGATGCCTATAAACATACAAGAGGCCTACAGAACACCAAATAGAATTGACCAGAAAAGAAAAACTGCCCGCCACATAATAATCAAAACACAAAACATGCAGAACAAAGAAAAAATATTAAAAGCTGCAAGGGAAAAGGGCCAAATAACATTTAATGGTAAACCTATCAGAATTACACCCGACTTCTCAGCAGAGACCATAAAAGCCAGAAGGGCCTGGACAGAGATCCTGCAAACCCTAAGTACCACAGATGCCGGGCCAGACTACTTTACCCAGCAAAATTATCAATAACCATTGATGGAGAAAACAACATATTCCATGACAAAAACCAATTCAAACAGTACCTATCCACAAATTCAGCTTTACAGAAGGTAGGGTCAGGCTACAACCAAAACTACTCAGGAAATAGATAACTATCCCATGGCAAAAATACAACTACACAAACGCTCGACTGGAAACAACATCAAAATTAAGACTCTTAACAGTCACTGGTCATTAATATCTCTCAGCATCAATGGCCTCAATTCTCCAATAAAAAGACACAGATTAACTGAGTGGGTACATAAACAAGATCCAACACTCTTCTGCATTCAAGAAACACATCTCACCCATAATGAAAGGCATTACCTCAGGGTAAAAGGTTGGAAAAAATATTTCAATCAAATGGTCACAAGAAGCAAGCAGGCATAGCCATTTTACTATTGAACAATATAGATTTTCAACCAAAATTAATCAAAAGGGATGAGGAAGGACATATACAGCAATCCAATAGTCAAATTCAAAGTAAATGATGAGATACTCAAGGAAATTCCTCTAAAATCAGGAACAAGGCAAGGCTGCCCACTCTCTCCATATCTCTTCAATATAGTACTCGAAGTTCTAGCCAGAGCAATAAGACAACAAAGGAGGTCAAGGGTATCGAAATGGGAAAGGAGAAAGTCAAATTATGCCTATTTGCAGATGATATGATAGTGTACATAAGTGACCCTCAAAATTCCACCAGAGAACTCCTACAGCTGATAACACCTTCCGCAAACTAGCAGGATACAAAATTAACTCAAAAAAGTCTGTAGCCTTCCTATACACAAATGACAAGCTTGCAGAGGAAGAAATTAGGAAAACCACACCCTTCACATTAGCCACAAGCAAGTGAAGGACTTGTATGAAAAAAATTTTAAAACTCTGAAGAAAGAGATTGAAGATGACCTGAGAAGATGGCATGATCTTCCTTGTTCATGGATCGGGAGAATTAACATAGTAAAAATGGCCATCGGGGAATCCAAGATGGCGGCGAGCAGTGTGGACCGCGTTTGGAGGCTCCAGTGAACAATTCAGGGAATTGCACAGATTCCTGAGCCAGGAACACCGAGGTCCGAACATCACGGCAGCAGGAGTGCTCCACGGTTCGGAGGGATCAGGGTGCGGAGGACCTGCGTGCCCCTGCACACGGGAGGAGCATGGTTTTTCTCTGATCGGAGCAGCAGCGGCAGAGGCAGCAGCACCAGCGGCACCAGCAGCAGCGGCTGAGGTTTGTAGCTCATAGCCTTCCGGTGGAGGCGATTGGTGTGGTGGCTGGTGGGAATTGCTGCGGGAGAGGGGACTCGGGGCAGGATTTGGGTCGCGTGGAGCCTTTGGACCCAGACTGGACTCGGCGGACGGTTCAGCCCCAGAGTCCCGGGTATTGGCCCGGCCCAGCAAACAATTCTGCCTGAGGCACTAACTCAGCGTGGCCATAGCTCTCCTGCTGTGGCGCAGGCTTAGTTGAGCACGCTGCTCCACACTAGGCACCACCTCAGCACAGCGGCAGCTCCCCTGCGGTGACACAGTCTGGGCGGAGCACTTGTCCCACCACTGGCGCTAACTCAGAGCAGCCGCAGTTCTCCTGCTGTGGCGCAGGCTTGGTGACGTGCTCGGTTCCATCCTAGGCACCACCTCAGCTCAGCGGCAGCTCCCCTGCGGTGACACAGTCCGGGCGGAGCACTTGTTCCACCACTGGCGCTAACTCAGAGCAGCCGCAGTTCTCCTGCTGTGGCACAGGCTGGACAGAGCTCTCGGTTCCACCAGCTCTAAGACTCTGGTTGGACACAGTGTGCAGTTTGAATCCAGAATTCCTGGCTGAGATTGGTGGTCAGTTCGGGCCCTGAGTCAATAACTGACCACAGCACGCACTTTGGGCCAAAAGGCCCTAGTGGAGCTTGGTGCGTAGTCCCAGCCCAAAAATTCTAGCTGGACCCTGTGTGCATTTTGGGCCCAAAATCCCTAGCTGAGCTTGGCAGATGGTTCAGGCCCTGAGAATCTAGCTGAGTTCTGCCCGTGGTTCGGTCCCAGTGCTCCTGGCTGGACTTGGCAGGGAACACAGAAGGCTGTGGATACCTTGGCCTGACCCAACGCTCATTCAGAGACCCAGAACAATTGCAGGATCCACAGCAGAGGGGGACTGAGGATCACTGGCTGTGAGAGACCAGAACAACAGGGCTAACCTCCTAACATCCACACCAGTGAAGCTTTGAGCTCGCAGCCTAGGGAAATCGTAAGAAAACAAGTGAATCTATCGTCAGACACCCTCCATTCAACTCTGGAAGCTACCCAACAAAAACAAAGATGGCAAGATGTCTAAAGGACAACGAAAAAGCATACGCAAAAAACCCCAAAACAACATGGCGTCTCCAGTCTCCAGCTATCCCAAAGAAAACCACCCAGAGAACTCAAATACAACGGAAATACAAGAAAATGACCTCAAATCCTTAGTAATGAGGATGATAATGGAGGAAACAAATAAAATTCGTAATCAAATGCAGGAAGACGCAGACAAACAGGTGAGAGACATAAAAGAAGCACATAGAGTGGAACTGGAAAAATTGCAGGAAAATGCAAACAACCAGATGAAAGAAATAAAGAAAACGGTTCAAGCTCTGAAGACCTATAAAGAGGCAATGGAAGAAACTCAGAAATATACAAAAAATCAGATGAAAGAAATCAAAAAATCAGTTCAAGATCTGAAAATGAAAATGGATTCAATGATAAACACACAGACAGAAGAAAAACGAGAACGGGAGACCTCAGAGAAGAAGGCGAGCAACACAGAGGTGAGCTTTTCTAACAGAATCCAAGAGATGGAAGAACAAATCTCAGGGCTAGAAGATACAGTCACAGATATTGAATCAACCATTAAAGAAAATGCCAAATCTGGAAAACTCCTGACACAAACATCCAAGAAATTAAGGACACCATGAAAAGAAGAAATTTGCGGATAATAGGCATTGAAGAAAGAGAAGACATCAGACTCCAGGGCCCAGAAACTATTCTCAACAAAATCATAGAAGAAAATTTCCCCAATCTAAAGAAAGAGATGCCTATAAACATACAAGAGGCCTACAGAACACCAAATAGAATTGACCAGAAAAGAAAAACTGCCCGCCACATAATAATCAAAACACAAAACATGCAGAACAAAGAAAAAATATTAAAAGCTGCAAGGGAAAAGGGACAAATAACATTTAATGGTAAACCTATCAGAATTACAACCTGACTTCTCAGCAGAGACCATAAAAGCCAGAAGGGCCTGGACAGAGATCCTGCAAACCCTAAGAGAACACAGATGCCAGGCCAGACTACTTTACCCAGCAAAATTATCAATAACCATTGATGGAGAAAACAAAATGTTCCATGACAAAACAAATTCAAACAGTACCTATCCACAAACCCAGCTTTACAGAAGGTACTAGAAAGAAAACTCCATCCCAAAGGGTCAAGCTACAACCAAAACTACCCAGGAAATAGATAACTATCCCATGGCAAAAACACAACTACACAAAGCTCGACTGGAAACAACATCAAAATTAAGACTCTTAACAGTCACTGGTCATTAATATCTCTCAACATCAATGGCCTCAATTCTCCAATAAAAAGACACAGACTAACTGAATGGGTACATAAACAAGACCCAACATTCTTCTGCATCCAAGAAACACATCTCACCCATAATGAAAGGCATTACCTCAGGGTTAAAGGTTGGAAAATAATATTCCAAGCAAATGGTCACAAGAAGCAAGCAGGTGTAGCCATTTTAGTATCGAACAAAATAGACTTTCAACCAAAATTAATCAAAAGGGATGAGGAAGGACACTTCATACTCATCAAAGGTAAAGTCAACCAAGATGACATCACAATTCTGACCATCTATGCTCCCAATACAAGGGCACCCACATATGTAAAAGATCTCCTAAAAAAGCTTAAACCACACATCGATCCCTACACAATAATAGTGGGAGAATTCAACACCCCACTCTCACTGAAGGATAAGTCATTGAAACAGAAACTAAGCCGAGAAATAACATCATTAACCAATGCCGTGGGTCAAATGGATCTAACAGATATCTATAGAACCTTTCACCCAAACAAGAAAGAATACACCTTCTTCTCTGCACCCCATGGAACCTTCTCCAAAATTGATCACATCGTAGGTCACAAAGCAAGCCTCAACAGATACAAGAGGATTGAAATAATACCTTGTATCCTATCAGATCACCATGCTCTTAGGCTGCAATTCAACAACAACAGAAATAACAAAAAGCCTACACGTTTGTGGAAACTAAACAACTCTCTGCTAAATGACACCTGGGTCAGGGAAGAAATAAAGAAAGAAATCAAGGAGTTTCTGAAATTCAATGAAAATGAAGAAACAACATACCCAAATTTGTGGGATACATTGAAAGCAGTGCTAAGAGGAAAATTCATAGCACTAAGTGCCTTTAAAAAGAAATTGGAAACATCGCACATAAGCATCTTAACAACACAACTGGAAGCCCTAGAAAAAAAGAAGCAGAAACACCCAAGAGGAGTAGACGCCTGGAAATAATCAAACTCAGGGCTGAAATTAACAAATTAGAAACTAAGAAAACAGTCCAAAGAATCAACAAAACCAAAAGCTGGTTCTTTGAGAAAATCAACAAGATAGACAGACCATTAGCCAAACTAACTAAAAGGCGGAGAGACAGTATTGAAATCAGCAAAATCAGAAATGCAAAGGGAGACATAACAACAGACACTGAAGAAATTCAAAGAATCATAAGATCCTACTTTGAAGGCATATACGCCACAAAATTTGAAAATCTAAGGGAAATGGACGATTTTCTTGATCAAGTACACTTGCCAAAGTTGAATGAAGAACAGATAAACAAGTTAAATAGTCCCATTTCCCCTACAGAAATAGAAGCAATCATCGATGGTCTCCCAACCAAAAAAAAGCCCAGGGCCAGATGGTTTCAGTGCAGAATTCTACCAGACCTTTAAGGGCGAGCTAATACCGATACTCTTCAAGCTACTCCAAAAGATAGAATGGATGGAACATTACCAAATTCATTCTATGAGGCCATAGTCTCATTGATACCTAAACCTCACAAAGACTCAACAAAGAAAGAGAATTTCAGACCAATTTCTCTTATGAACATAGATGCAAAAATACTAAATAAAATACTTGCAAAACGAATACAGGAGCACATCAAAGATATCATTCATCATGACCAAGTAGGCTTCATTCCAGGCATGCAGGGATGGTTTAATATACAGAAATCCATCAATGTAATCCACCATATAAACAAACTGAAAATAAAAAACCACATGATCATCTCCTTGGATGCAGAGAAAGCATTTGATAAAATTCAACACCCATTCATGTTTAAAGTTTTAGAGAGATCGGGGATACAAGGCACTTTCCTCAACATAATAAAGGCTATATACAGCAAGCCAATAGCCAAAATCAAAGTAAATGGTGAGATACTCAAGGAAATTCCTCTCAAATCAGGAACAAGGCAAGGCTGCCCACTCTCTCCATATCTCTTCAATATAGTACTCGAAGTTCTAGCCAGAGCAATAAGACAACAAAAGGAGATCAAGGGTATCCAAATGGGAAAGGAGGAAGTCAAATTATCCCTCTTTGCAGATGATATGATAGTGTACATAAGTGACCCTCAAAACTCCACCAGAGAACTCCTAAAGCTGATAAACACCTTCAGCAAATTGGCTGGATACAAAATTAACTCAAAAAAGTCTGTAGCCTTCCTATACACAAATGGCAAGCTTGCAGAGGAAGAAATTAGGAAAACCACACCCTTCACATTAGCCACAAGCAATATAAAATATCTAGGAGTTACCCTAACTAAGCAAGTGAAGGACTTGTATGAAAAAAATTTCAAAACTCTGAAGAAAGAGATTGAAGATGACCTGAGAAGATGGCGTGATCTTCCTTGCTCATGGATCGGGAGAATTAACATAGTAAAAATGGCCATCCTACCAGAAGCAATCTACAGATTCAATGCAATCCCTATCAAAATACCTACAAAATTTTTTAAAGACATTGAAATTTCAATTCTGAACTTCATATGGAAAAACAAAAAACCCAGAATAGCTAAAACAATCTTGTACAATAAAAGATGCTCCGGAGGAATCTCCATACCTGATCTCAAACTGTACTACAAAGCAATAGTACTTAAAACAGCATGGTACTGGCACAGCAACAGGCTGGTTGATCAGTGGAATCGAATCAAAGACCCAGATATGAACCCACACACATATGGTCACTTGATTTTTGACAAAGAAGCCAAATCCATTCAATGGAAAAAGGACAGCATCTTCAACAAATGGTGCTGGTCTAACTGGATGTCTATGTGTAAAAAAACCCAACTGGACCCATATTTGTCACCTTGCACAAAACTCAAATCCACGTCGATTAAAAACCTCAACATAAAAACAGAGACACTAAGTCAGATAGAAGAAAAAGTGGGGAAGGGCCTGGAACACATTGGAACAGGAGACAACTTCCTGAACAGAATACCAATGGCTCAGGCCTTAATGTCAACCATTAATAAATAAGACCTCATGAGGCTGAGAAGCTTCTGTAAGGCAGGAGACACTGTCAAGAGAACAAAGCGACAGCCTACAGACTGGGAAAAAATCTTCACTAACCCTACGTCTGACAAATGTCTAATATCCAAAATATATAAAGAACTCAAGAAATTAAACACCACCAAACCAAATAACCCAATTGAGAAATGGGGCTTGGAACTAAACAGAGAATTCTCAACAGAGGAGTATCAATGGCTGAGAAACACTTAAAGAAATGCTCAGCCTCCTTAGTCATCAGGGAAATGCAAATCAAAACAGCTCTGAGATTCTATCTTACACCCATCAGAATGGCTAAGATCAAAAATTCAAGCGACACCACCTGATGGCGAGGATGTGGGGAGAGAGGAACACTCCTTCATTGCTGGTGGGAATGCAAACTAGTACAGCCACCTTGGAAATCTATCTGGTGCTATCTCAGAAATATGGGAATAGGGCTTCCTCAAGATCCAGCTATTCCACTCCTTGGAATATACCCAGAAGATGCTCTAGCACACAACAAGAAAATTTGCTCAACCATGTTCATAGCAGCCTTATTCATAATAGCCAGAACATGGAAACAGCCTAAGTGTCCCTCAGTAGAAGAGTGGATAAAGAAACTGTGGTACATATACACTATGGAATACTACTCAGCTATTAAAAACAAGGAATTTCTGAAATTTGTGGATAAATGGATTGAGCTAGAAATGATCATAATGAGTGAGTTAACCCAGAAGCAGAAAGAATCAAATGGTATATACTCACTTATATCTGCATACTAGCCCAAGGGGCATGTCCCACGAAAGCCTTCACTTACCAGGAAACTGGGACAGAGGGAAAGGCATCCTATTGGGACTCTAAATGAGAGACGCATAGGAGAACAGCAAAATAAAAGGATCCAGAGGGTCCTAGAAATCTACAAGTAGAACAATATGATAGGCAGATTTGGGCCCAGGGGTCCCGCTCAAACTAAGGCACCAGCCAAGGACAATACAGGAGGTAAACTTTAAACCCCTTCCCAGATCTAGCCAATGGTCAGAATATTCTCCACAGCTGAGTGGAGAGTGTGATACGACTTTCTCACGTACTCTGGTGCCTCACATTTGACCATGTCCCCTGGAGGGGGAGACCTGGTGGCACTCAGAGGAAGGACAGCAAGTAGCCAAGAAGAGACTTGATACCCTATGAGAATATATAGGGGGATGTAATCCCCCTCAAGAACAGTCATAGGGGAGGGGAATAATCGGAAAATGGGGGGGGGAGGAATGGGAGGATACAAGGGATGGGATAAACATTGAGATGTAACAAGAATAAATTAATAAAAAAAAAATGGCCATCCTACCAAAAGCAATCTACAAATTCAATGCAATCCCTATCAAAATACCTACACAATTCTTTAAACACATTGAAAGTTCAATTCTGAACTTCATATGGAAAAACAAAAAACCCAGAATAGCTAAAACAATCTTGTACAATAAAAGGTGCTCCGGAGGAATCTCCATACCTGATTTCAAACTGTACTATAAAGCAATAGTAATTAAAACAGCATGGTATTGGCACAGCAATAGGCTGGTTGATCAGTGGAATCGAATCAAAGACCCAGATATGAATCCACACACATATGGTCACTTGGTTTTTGACAAAGAAGCCAAATCCATTCAATGGAAAAAGGATAGCATCTTCAACAAATGGTGCTGGTGAATTGGAGGTCTATGTGTAAAAAAATGAAACTGGACCCATATTTGTCACCTTGCACAAAACTCAAATCCAAGTGGATTAAAGACCTCAACATAAAACCAGAGACACTAAGACACTTAGAGGAAAAAGTGGGAAAGAGCCTGGAACATATTGGCACAGGAGACAACTTCCTGAACAGAACACCAACGGCCCAGGCCTTAATGTCAACCATTAATAAATGGGACCTCATGAGGCTGAGAAGCTTCTGTAAGGCAGGAGACACTGTCAAGAGAACAAAGCGACAGCCTACAGACTGGGAAAAGATCTTCACCAACCCTACATCTGACAAAGGTCTAATATCCAAAATATATAAAGAACTCAAGAAATTAAACACCACCAAACCGAATAACCCAATTGAGAAATGGGGCTTGGAACTAAACAGAGAATTCTCAACAGAGGAGTATCAAATGGCTGAGAAACACTTAAAGAAATGCTCAACCTCTTTAGTCATCAGGGAAATGCAAATCAAAACAACTCTGAGATTCCATCTTACACCCATCAGAATGGCTAAGATCAAAAACTCAAGCGTCACCACATGCTGGCGAGGATGTGGGAAGAGAGGAACACTCCTTCATTGCCGTGGGAATGCAAACTAGTACAGCCACTTTGGAAATATATCTGGTGCTATCTCAGAAAAATGGGAGTAGGGCTTCCTCAAGACCCAGCTATATCCTTGGAATATACCCAGAAGATGCTCTAGCACACAACAAGAAAATTTACTCAACCATGTTCATAGCAGCCTTATTCATAATAGCCAGAACATGGAAACAGCCTAAGTGTCCCTCAGTAGAAGAGTGGATAAAGAAACTGTGGTACATATACACTATGGAATACTACTCAGCTATTAAAAACAAGGAATTTCTGAAATTTGTGGATAAATGGATTGAGCTAGAAATGATCATAATGAGTGAGTTAACCCAGAAGCAGAAAGAATCAAATGGTATATACTCACTTATATCTGCATACTAGCCCAAGGGGCATGTCCCACAAAAGCCTTCACTTACCAGGAAACTGGGACAGAGGGGAAGGCATCCTATTGGCACTCTAAATGAGAGACGCATGGGAGAATAGCAAAATAAAAGGATACAGAGGGTCCTAGAAATCTACAAGTAGAACAATATGATAGGCAGATTTGGGCCCAGGGGTCCCGCTCAAACTAAGACACCAGCCAAGGACAATACAGGAGGTAAACTTTAAACCCCTTCCCAGATCTAGCCAATGGTCAGAATATTCTCCACAGTTGAGTGGAGAGTGTGATATGACTTTCTTACGTACTATGGTGCCTCACATTTGACCATGTCTCCTGGAGGGGAAGAACTGGTGGCACTCAGAGGAAGGACAGCAGTTAGCCAAGAAGAGACTTGATACACTATGAGAATATATAGGGGGAGGTGATCCCCCTCAGGAACAGTCATAGGGGAGGGGAATAATGGGAAAATGGGGGGGGGGAGGAATGGGAGGATACAAGGGATGGAATAAACATTGAGATGTAACAAGAATAAATTAATAAAAAAAAAGAAAATAAAGAAAATAAATAAATATGTTACATTTAAAAAAGGGAAAAAAATAGAAACAACGTGAAAACCCAAAATAGCATATCTCTTCCCAAACCAACAAATTCCATAATAACACTTAATAAAAATGATATGAAAGAACTTCTAGACAACGAATCCAAAAGATTGATTATAGCTATGGTCAGAAGATAAAGAGATAATAAAGGAAGAAAGTAAATGCAAGACATCAAAATAGAATTTAGATTGTTAAAGAAAATCCATCCTGAAAATGATGCTGGAAATGAAAAAAAATCACCAAGTCACTTAAAACTTTCAGTGCCAGTCCCCATCAACACATTGGATCATGAGAATGGAAAGTAAAGGATGGAAGACTGAGGAGAGAAAACTGATCACCCAGTAAAGATCAATAAAAAATTAAAACTGTAAGAGGGTTGGGGGTACCATGAAAAAAACATATCCTCAGAATTATAAGCAACTATAAAAAGAAAGCGAAGAATACTGTAGCAAAAGCATAGAGAACACCTTCAGAAAATGTCCTTATCTAGCTACCAGAGATCTAGAGAAAACCACTTAGACACATTCAGAAAAGCAGCAGGGGACAAAATTAACACAAAAACCCCTCTGGCCTTACTCTATACCAGCAAAAACAACAAAAAAGAATTCAGGGAAACAGCTCCATTCGTAACAGCATCAAAAGAAAGTCTTGGAATAAATCTAAGTAAAGAACTGAAAAACAGGTACAATGAAAACATTAAGACAATGGAAAAAGAAGACACCAGAAGGTGGAAAGACTTCCTATGACCATACACTGATTGGAATAATACTGTGAAAATGATCATTCTATCAAAAGCCATGTGTAGGTTTGATGAAAACCTTATCTATACCAACACATGATTGTTCATGGAGGTTTTTTTTTAGACAAATCATACAGAAGGAAAAAAAATAAAGAAGAGCCAAGTAATTTTATAGGACCCTTTTTTATTAATTTATTCTTGTTATATCTCAATGCTTATCCCATCCCTTGTATCCTCCCATTCTTCTCTCCCTCCCATTTTCCCATTATTCCCCTCCCCTACAACTGTTCCTGAGGGGAATTACCTCCCCCAGTATATGCTCATAGGATATCAAGTCTCTTCTTGGTAACCTGCTGTCCTTCCTCTGAGTGCCACCAGGTCTCCCCCTCCAGGGGACATGGTCAAATGTGAGGCACCAGAGTATGTGAGAAAGCCATATCGCACTCTCCACTCAAGTGTGGAGACTGTTCTAACCATTGGCTAGATCTGGGTAGGGGTTTAATGGATAAAGAAACTGTGGTACATATACACTATGGAATACTACTCAGGTATTAAAAACAGGGAATTCCCGAAATTGGTGGATAAATGGATTGAGCTAGAAATGATCATAATGAGTGACTTAACCCAGAAGCAGAAAGAATCAAATGGTATATACTCACTTATATCTGCATACTAGCCCAAGGGGCATGTCCCACGAAAGCCTTCACTTACCAGGAAACTGGGACAGAGGGGAGGACATCCTATTGGGACTCTAGATGAGAGAAGCATGGGAGAACAGCAAAGTAGAAGGATCCAGAGGGTCCTGGAAACCTATAAGTAGAACATTATGATAGGCAGATTTGGGCCCAGGGGTCCCGCTCAAACTAAGGCACCAGCCAAGGACAATACAGGCAGTAAACTTTGAGCCAAGTAATCTTTAACTAAAAACCCTGCTAAGATTTCAAGCTACATAGAGAGCAATGGCAAGAAAAACTATTCAGTGTTTCCATAGAAACTGACACAATGATTAATGGAATAGATATGACAACCCAGATGTAATTTGTTTCACCTGGAGCAACCAACAAAGATACCAACAGTGTACATAGGGGAAAAGACAACATCTTCAACAGTAGTGGTGATCAAACTGGATAGATACACACGGAAGAGTGAAACTAGACATTTACCTCTCACATTGTAGAAAACTTAACTCTGATATAATTAAAGGATCTCAATATGAGATCCAATACTCTTAATAGACGAGAAAGGAGGAGTCCACATAACTTATAGACACATGAAGAGATTTTGTGAACAGATGCTCTCAATAACACAGACATCAGAACCAACAATTGATAAGTGGAACATCACAAAACTAAAACATTAGGTTTTTTTATGTTTGTTTGGGTTTTTTTGTTTTGTTTTGTTTTTTGTTTTTTGTTTTTTTTTTTTTTTTTTTTTTTTTTTTTTTTGTATAAGCAAAAAGTCACAGCCATTTAAATAAAGAGGTAACCTAAAACAGAGGGGAAAAGTCTTTATCAGCAATATATCTGACAGGCTATTTGTACTTAGAATATAAAGATAATTCAAAACAGTAAACATCAAAAAAACAACACAAATATAAAATGGGGCATGGAACTAAACAGGGGGTTCTCAAAAAGGAAATACAAATGCCTGAGAAACATTTTAAGTGTGCAACATCCATACACAGCAGGAAAATACAAATTGAAATTAATTTTTAAATTTTGATTTTACCTGAGTCAGATGGGTAGGATAAAAATAATGCAAAAGGCACTGTCAGCAGAACAAAGCGACAGCCTACAGACTGGGAAAAGATCTTCACCAATCCCACATGCTACAAAGAGATAATATCTGAAATATATAAAGAACTGAAGAAATTAAATATCACCAAACCAAATTATGCAGTTAAAAAATGGGGTACAGAGCTAAACAGAAAATTCTTAGCAGAGGAACATTAAATGGCCAAGAAACAACAAGAAAGAAAGAAAGAAAGAAAGAAAGAAAGAAAGAAAGAAAGAAAGAAAGAAAGAAGAAAGAAAGAAAGAATCTCTCAATGTCCTTAGTTATCAGAGAAATGCTGAGATTCCATCTTACAGCTACAAGAATGGCTAAGACCAAAAATGCAAGTGACAGCACATGCTGGCAAGGATGTGGAGAAAGGGGACCACTCCTCCATTGCTGGTGGGAGTGCAAATTTGCACAACCACTTTGGAAATCAATTTGACACTTTCTCAGAAAATCTGGAATAGTGCTACCACAAGACCCAGCTCAACTATGTTCATAGCAGCCTTATTCTTCTGGAAATAACCTAGATGTCCCTCAGTCAAAGAATGGATTAAGAAATTGCGATACATTTACGCATTGGAATACTATTCAGCTACTAAAAACAAGGAAATCTTGAAATTTGCAAGCAAAAGGATGGATCTAGAAATGATCGTCCTGAGTGAAGTAACCCACCCCCCAATTTGATCATTTTCCCCTTGGTGGGGAGGCCCTGTGAGCACAGAGAGGAAGGGGATGTAGGCTATCTCAATGAGACCTGATTGGCTGTGGTCATGTGGTGGAGGAGGAGGTCCCTTTCTGCCAGAGGGCTAGAGGAGGGGAATAGGGCAGAAGAAGGAGGTAGGGGGGAATGGGAAGATACAAGTGAGGGGATAACAATTGGGACGTACTCTGAATAAAGTATAATACAATTTTTTAAATGGCCCTAACTCTTCCTTTTTACCTGCAGCAGGCAGAAGGACTGACCCTGAGGTCATGACAGCAGGAGAGCTGTGCTTGCTCCTCACTGGCTGCAGCACTCAGGAGACTGAGCCCTGTACCTCACCTGGATAGTACAGTAGACCTGATGCTGGTGACAAAAGCCCATGTGAGCCAGCCAAGGATATGAGAGCAGGAGAGCTGGCCCTGCCTCTCACTGACAGCAGCACTGGGTGAACTAGCTGGGACAGTGTTGGAGAGCTTCCCTGGTGGTGCGGATGTAGGAAAACCAACAGGCTGACCAACTCAGCTACGTCCCAGGCCCAGATCCAGGCCTTTGAGTTGGCGCATCCCAGCATCAACCCAATCTATGATCTATTGGAGTTTGTGAAAGCTGGTCCTGCAGATCCAAAGTTGATGGATCTACCCAAGAGATGACCCCATGAAGGTCCAATATACATAGTGTAGCAGAAACCAGGGCATTGAAAGAGATCAAATGAGTCACTGCAACGAACATTTGCAAGTAAAGATATTTGTACAAGAGGATACACTGTGTAACACTGTCACACACACTGCAGCTTTTATGACAAGATTTTTTATCTTATTTTATTTGGGGGGTGTTGCAAGGGTGGAGTGTGGATACAAAGTGACAGGGAGATGAGTGGGATTGGGCTACTTAATGTTGAATTCACAAAGAATAAAAAGTTTTTTAAAAGATGAAATAATGCTTTTATCAAATCATTGGTGGGTATAGGCATGTATTTGCTCATATTTGGGTCTTCTATTTCATTCTATTGGTCTACATGTCTATTTTTGAACCAATACCATATTTTTAAAAACTATTTCTCTATAATGTATCTTGAAATCTGGAATTGCAATCCCTCCAGTACCTTCTTTTTTTATCCTTTGGGATTGCTTTGGCTATCGGTTGTCTATTCCGGTTCCAAATAAAGTTGAGGATTTTTTCTATCTCTGTGAAGATTGTTGTGGGTACACTGATTAGGACTGCATTAGATTTCTATATTGCTTTGGTAGGGCGGTCATTTTCAGAATATTAATTCTACCAATTCATGAACATGGAATATCCTTGAATATTCTCTCTCTCTCTCTCTCTCTCTCTCTCTCTCTCTCTCTCTCTCTCTCTCTCTCTCTCTCTCTCTCTCTCTCTTAATGTAGCCCTTGGCTGCCTCTCAGTGGTTTACTGTGCCCTCATATTACTGGAGACACTGCACACAAGACACATAGGGTACATATAAATTGAGGTGAATCTGACTTGCATGCCTCTTTCTTGTGATCTAGCTTCCATGGTTCCAGAAGACACTGTGAAAGCTTCCAGAGGAGGGAAACAAGGAAGGGTAGTCCTA